>NC_081559.1:6305615-6352258 GCF_022355385.1 Mustela nigripes | reverse complement strand
TTTATTTGACACAGAGATAGAGAGATCACAAGTAGGCAGAGAGGCAGGCAGAGGGAGAAGGGGAAGCAGGCTCCCTGCTGAGCAGAGAGCCCAATGCAGGGCTCGATCCCAGGACCCTGAGACCATGACCTGAGCCAAAGGCAGAGGCTTAACCCACTGAGCCACCCAGGTGCCCCAAAATGTTTTTTTTTTTTTTTAATTTTTAAGTTAGAATTATAAAATGGAAGTAAATTTATAAGGTTACATAGAAGGATAATAAATATAATAAATAAGATTATGTAATTAGTTTTATTTTCCTTCTCAAATATAATGCCATCATGTTAACATTACACATATTATAAGAAATAGTTGGGCGCCTGGGTGGCTCAGTGGTGTAAGCCGCTGCCTTCAGCTCAGGTCATGATCTCAGGTCCTGGGATCGAGTCCCGCATCGGGCTCTCTGCTCAGCAGGGAGCCTGCTTCCTCCTCTCTCTCTCTGCCTGCCTCTCCATCTACTCGTGATTTCTCTCTGTCAAATAAATAAATAAAATCTTTAAAAAAAAAAAAAAAAGAAATAGTTATATATCACAGTCCTTATCTATAAAAATAGAATTATTAGTGTTGGAGGCTACAGCATGGTTGGAGTCGAGGACCAAACCAGGCCCTGACTTGTGTCTCCTTCAAAGTCCAGACACCTTGACAAGGTTAAGAACAGGAAAGTTGAGTAACAATGAGAAAAGGGTCTGTGCTATGTGTCGCGCGCTGGCCCACGTGACTTCCCACGCGCTGTCCCTACAGAAGGGAACAATGGGGTCAGGGTCATGAATTCTTAGTCGGTCCTTGTTGTTCCTGTACCTCCCATAATCCACTCCCTGGTTGATTGTCTTGGCTTTAGCCTAGACTACCTGGCATCACGAGGTTTGCTTGTAGTTAATGTAAACTTGTTATAGGAACTTGCGGTCATCTGACTAGGTACTGCTGTAATGCTCCTCCTATTCTGGTCTGCCTTATAAATGCTTGTAAGATGTGGAATAAAATCGGCCCTGTTGGACATCCTCCTCAGTGTCCCTCCTGCCCCATCTCTTTGTCTCTTAATTTCTTTTCACCATCCTCTTACCGTCATGTTTCCTGGCCCATTTGTCGCGCTGGCCGTGACATATTAGTGATTGCTTCTTCATGGTTTCCTTATTTGTACCTGCTCTAAAAGATATAAACATAAACATGTATTACTATGACTCTCTGATAATAAAAAATGAACCAATTTGTGGTTTCTATAAAATGATAAGTAAAAGAAAATTAAATTAGAAGACTAGATTATGTTGCCTTTCCTCTTTTGTATAACTCTTTTTGTCTTTTTTTTCTTTCTATGGAATCAACATAAATTTGAAACTCCAAAAATTTGTCTTTTTTCCCTTATATGAGGAAAATTAATGAGAAAATAATGATCATTTATTATTATTATTATTATTATTTTAAATGCAAGAGCTACTCAGAGAATTGTCAAGGATATGTTTGGCTTCTGTGAAAATGTCAGGGAATTTAAAGAGTGGTGTTGCTGACATATATTCACCAAAGGGGCTTTAAAACTAGCTAGTTTTAATTTGCAACAATGTGGATGGAACTTGAGGGTATTATGCTGAGTGAAATAAGCCAATCAGAGAAAGACAATTAATCACATGATCTCTGTGATACGAGGAAGTTGAGAGGCAGTGTGGGGGATTGTAGAGGTAGGGAAGGAAAAAATGAAACAAGATGGGATTGGGAGGGAGACAAACCATAGGAGACTCTTAATCTCAGGAAACACATGGAGGGTTGCTGGGGGGTGGGAAGTTAGGGGTAGGGTGGCTGGGTTATGGACATTGGGGTGGGTATGTGCAATGGTGAATATGTGAAATGTGTAAGCCTGATGATTCACAGACCTGTACTCCTGGGGCAAATAATACATTATATGTTAATAATAATAATAATAATAATAATAAAAGCTCTGCTAATTAAAATAAAAATGAGACCATTATTCCATAGAAGAATTACTTTAAGCGAACTCACAGAGTTTGGGATATACACCAAAATGCCAACTTCTTATTTTTCAGTAAGAAATACTGCCACCAATTACTGGAATAATGAGATTAGTTTGACTTATTTTTTCTCTGAGTGGACATTCCTGGGACGTCAGGTTAAACCAGAAGGTTGATTGTTAGTTTAAAAATCAAACAAATAAAAAAACTATAGAATGCAGTACTTGTCTTTTTCTGGGACTATAAATGCAATTATACTGAAATGTACTGATGTATCAATGTTCACAAGAATATGTCTTGCAAATGAGACTGCAGTTCTTGAATATGGTTGTACTGTATTATGTTCTTCCTGAAGAATTGTTTGGTTCTACCAATACCGGTTTCGAAAATTTTACTATTCTATGGCTCCATAGTTAATCAAACACAATTCTAAATACTATGTTACTTCTATTAGTTTATTATCACCTTTACTGAAATTTTATCTGAACTTAAAAAATATTCAATGCAAGTTTGCATACCTTGTTTTTTGTTTGTTCAATTGATGTCCTATCTTGTACTGGAAAAAATTAAATTAAAAAATATTGGCATAGGTTTTTGCATATTTATATTGTGGTTTAACATTCAGAGTTACTTTTTTTTTTTCCATTATTGCCAAGCTCCTGGAGAGGGTATGCTTACCAAATAATTTTTTACCACCAAAAATGAAGTACCAACAAAAAAGTAAGGATTTTTAAAAAATGTTATAACCTTAGAACATTGTACAAAATAGTTATTTTTAGTGAACATCATGGTTCAAAATCTCCTGGAAAGTTACTCCTTTTTAGTTTAATTGTTTTATTTAGTAGAATAAAAACTATAGAGCTTCCATCATTTGCATGTGGATCTGGGAATTTGTATTCTTCAAGCTTCTTTCATATGCATCCAATTATATGTTTGTTTGGTTTTTTAACACCACCTCACAGCATGATGTCCCAGTGCTCTGTATGTGGTCCCCCAGAATCAGAATTAGCCTTCTTATTTACCAAATCAAAATTCCTACTGAAGTTGAAGGATATAGTACCTACTCACATGCTATAACTAAAGATCTTTAGCATGTGAGAGCCACGACCCTATTATACAATCATCATAGGAACGGTGTATAGAGGACTTCCAAAAATTAGGATCACTATAAAATAATTTATTTATTTACTTTAAAGATTTTATTTATTTATAAATAAATATTTATATAAATATTTATCTCTAACAGACAGAGATCCCAAGTAGGCAGAGAGGCAGGTAGAGAGAGAGGAGGAAGCAGGCTCCCTGCTGAGCAGAGAGCCCGATGCGGAGCTTGATCCCAGGACCCCAGCACCATGACCTGAGCTGAAGGCAGAGGCTTTAACCCACTGAACCACACCGGCACTCCAGTACAAAATAATTTAAAAGCAAGTCACATACATGACAGGAAAGTGAGGAATATTCACTGTCATACCAGGTCTTTTCAATCGAATATCACTTTATTTCCCTGCCTAATATGAGGTAACTGGTATACGCTATCTTATCTTGTTTTCTAGCTGCTTTGGAAGCACTTAGCTATCTGCAGTGACACACATGAGCTTCTATTTCCTTTACATAGTTCCTATAACAATAGGACATGAACATTGTGAATGATGCCATTAAGTATACTAATCAAAGCAGATAGTAACTAGAAGCAGTTAGATGTTTGAAGTATATTAGGCAATATCTTTCCAATGACCCTAAAAGGTCATGTTGTATAGTTCTTTATATAGACACTTTATAAAATTGTATAAAAATACCTTTGAATTGTCAATAATTCTTCCATATGTGTATTGTTTCTAAAACATGTGTTTCATCTTAGTAGAACCTTCACGCTCTATTTCTTCTTTCATTTTAATAGAGTCTTTGATGATCTTCAAAACCAATGTGTGCTTATTTGCCAGACATGGCCAGCAATTCCTGTACCGACCTATGAAAGATGACTGTACCGAACTTTGCTGTGAAAGAGGAGAAGGCAGGGAGGTCAGGCTCAGAGCTGAAGACCCTTTGTCCTTTGCTCCCACTTTTATAGGTCCTTCAGGATGATCACAAATCTTTATCAGCACATGATGTGACAAGGGGTGTTACTGGAACTAGAAGATCTATTTACAGGAAAGATACAATATGCTAACCTGCGCGTCCTATGAGATCAGCTAGGCATAGCCTAAGGGACAGTGCATACATCTCTTGGATCACAGGGCTACTGTTTTGGCTAAGAAAGCTTCCGGGAAGGCGACGCCATGTGGCATTCTGCATTCCTACCCAGAGTGGTCACACAGGCCTCGGTGTTCCAAAGGCCTACGCCCTTCTCCCAAACCTTTCCTGCCCTCAGCTGCCTCCGTGTTACATTTTAGCAAGCCAGGTACTAGGGATGATTTCATGGTCTACATTAACCCAGCACTTATTTTCCTGTTCCAGCTTATAATTTCATAGTTCAATTGTAGGCAAAGATTTTCACCCTAACATAAGACAAAGAATATAAGAACATTGTTTCTGTAAATACCATTATTTAAATGAGCAATGAGAAGCATAACAAAGACTTTGTTATGCTTAAGTCATACTTCCCCAAACTTGTTATACTTAAGCCATATTATCTTCCATTTCCCCCAAATCTTCCTATATACTCCTTCCTACATGGATTAAAGAATTTACTTTGATATTTTGAGGCACTTGTAAGTCATACAAATAACTTGCTATTACAGTATTCCTTAGAACATACACAACACAACTTAATTTGTAAATACCCGTACAATAAACGGGTATTGTTTATTGTTTCTAAACAATAAAGATGGTGCCTTAGTCAGTTTGACTTGTATAACAAAATGCCATGGGACTGGATGGCTTAAACAAAACCATTTATTTCTCATAGTTATTGAGGTTGGAAGTCTGACCTTAGGACGTCAGCCTTCTCAGTATGTGCTCACATGGCCTTTGCTTGGTGCATGCAGTGGAGGGCAGGCAGGAGAGAGCGAGAGAGCGAGAGAGAGCGCATGCTCAAGTGTCTGTTCTTATAAGGACACTAATACTACTATAAGGATCTACTTTCATAATCTTATCTAATCCTAATCCTATAAGGATCTACTTTTCATTATTTTATCTTATCCCTGTCATCTTCCAAAGGCCCTGTATCCAAATACCATTTCACTGAGGTCAGGACTTTAACACATGAATTTTTGAGAGATACAAACTTCTCTATAATAGCACCCCTCAAATATATCTAAATAAATTTTCTGTTTAGACATTAGATAGTACTATTGGGCCCTAATCATTTTATAATGAATATGGTAGAGACAGGAAGAAAACTAATGAAATGTGTTGTATATATTATGCAGAATGAACAAATAGTGTCAGCATCTTATTCATCATTCTACGGGTTAGGGGGAAAAAAAAAAAGGAAAAAATATTTTAAAGAAGAAAATACCAAAGATCAGAAGTTAATTTTGTTGATAATACCTGGTCTAATACACATTCTTATCTTTTACACATTGTTATGTGCTGTTATTGCAATGATACCCCTAGACTAACTCATCTGACTTTATTCTGTAGAGAATTCTAGCCATTCTAGACAATCTGAAAACTGCATCTGTCAGAGAATCCATAAATCAATTCTTGGGAATATGTCTAAGACAAATGGAATCATAGTTGAGTCAGTGATCATGTGGTGTGGTTTGGGAATCAGGTTATCGGTGATTTATTACTAGAAATATGAAGTAACAAAAACCTAAGGCAATATGGCACTGACTTTGGGGTAAGATGGTAAGGAGAAACTGGATGACCTTGAGGAGACTTTAAAAAGGCAAGGAGGACCATGAGGAGACAAAGCAACACATTGTTCATGGAAAATATAGGAGACATTTGATGTGTATTGACAGACAGTTTGTAACCACTGACTTTTTCAGCAACATAAGGAATAGGAAGAGCAGGTAAAGAGTTCATGGATTGTTTGGGGAAATTCCCACACAGAATGTACAAAGTGCCAACGGTCTTCTTCTAACTTCCTGTGATAAAATAGGAGAAACAAGACAAGCACTAAGGAAGAAATACTCAGTTTTTTAGAAGAAACCAGAGGAAATAAAAAGGAGGCAAGATTTGCTAGATTTTTTAAAATTAAAGTTTTTAAGTCCTAATCCTTCTAGATATCAAGTTACTTGCAAAGTAAGAAATAAACCCAAGATAATGATAAAATTCAAGACACTTACCATATAATAGAGCATCAGGTTGAGTATCTCAAGGGCATGTACCCAAGGCACTTTGTTGACAGTTTGGAAAAAATTAAGGAAATACCCATTAAGATTATGAAAGTTCTTATGGTCATTGTCGCACAGTGTCTGACACATATTAAAGGAGAGATGGGCCTGTACTGAAGATCTTTGTGCATCTAGCTTTTGTCTAATGTAGTAACCCTCAATACCACAGGGAATCCATAGGTTCTGAAGAGAATTTTCCTCGCAGAAACATTATTTTGGCTTGAAAGACCGATTGCTCAAGACAACCCTACAGGGCTCAAGCTGTCCACAGGCAGGAAATAGGCTGAGAAAGAATTCAAACCATATCAACACACAGACCATCTTTAGGAGAAAGAAAAGGTGATTCTGAGATTGGAGCCAAGATCCCAGAAGTTGGAGCTGAAAGCAATAAAGAGCCACTCCCAAAATAAAATGGGGCCCGAATCAAGAAACTAGCATCATGTGTTCTGCTGAATTTCAGAATTGATATAGACCAATGAATGCAATGTTTCTCCTGTATTCCTCCTTTTTAAACAGTAAAGCCTGTATCTGTCCATTGTGTGTTGGGTGTGATGGGGAAAAATATTCTGTCTCTTCAGATCACAAGTTTTCTGAAAGGGGGAAAATGTACTTGAGAAACCCCCTGAAGGAGATTCATCTGCACCTGGCCCTGATTTAGAAGATGAGACCTTGAGATTTCTATCAGCCCCCCAATGAGATGCATCTTTGGGAATCTTTGGAGAGGGTGAGCATATTTTGCATGTGGAAGAATGTGAATATTTTGTGCCTGGATGGCAGACTGTAGGATATTTAAAAAGTCCCCAAATTCTCTTATATCCTTTCCATTAAAAATTAAGGATCTAATTTCCCTCCCTGTGCACCTAAGCTTGTTCAGAGACTACTTTGAATAAATCTGTTCCAGATCTAGCCCTTTAGAGGATTAGAAACCTTTCGTCTTTCACTCTGGAATCCATGTAAGAAGTCAGACGATCCTGCTGGATAGAGCATTTGGAGAGGCAATGATACGACAAGGAGATGGAAAGGGGCGGGGCCGAGCCTTCCAGACTTCCCATGATGGCGTCAGGGATGTGAATGATGTTACCTTAGACCTTTTACACTAACCCACTGTTAGTTTACATCTACTGAGTGATCCCTGTACATACTCCCTTGCAGGAGAATAGACCTGGCGAGATCTGCCCAAATCAGTCACCTACAGAAATATAGCTATGACAAAATTTATTTTCAACTACATTCGGGGTATTTTGTTATAAAATGAAAGATAGCCAAAACAAACATCAGCTACTACATTTCTTATATTACCCTTGTCTACAGCAAGCGTATTTTCCTTAAAGATTGGGGTAGGATGGACCCCCCCCAAAAGTATGTATTGACTTAATTATCAAGATTAGTAAATACATAGGAAAGGAGTTACATTTTTTCCCCACAGTTGAGCCAGATTTTAATAAAGAGCCTAAAGAACCACCCCGTCTTTTATTGTATTTTATTTTACTGTTTTCCTTTATCTGGTCTGTGTTGCATTAACTACATTTCTAAATTCACACATATAGTTCTCTCTAGGAATCTATCTGTTCCTCTCATCTGGTTGTTTAGTGTTGATTTTCATTTCTTCTGAAACTGAGAGTGTGGCTGATTTAACAACCTGCTCATATAAAAGAAACCATTATTCAATATGATGGGACCTGCTGGGAACAATTTCTTAGATCACATCACAAATGTTATCAATGGTAAAATGTGGAGACTGTGACAGATGGAACACACAATTCACCGAAAGACATTCTTGCTATTTAAAATTGCTTGTGCGCATCCCAATCTTCCTGTTACACGAGAAAGTGAAGATTTTTGCCTCTGGATCTTAAGAAAAACATATCACGTAACTCCATGCTATTGATGATTCTTTTTAAAAATCTATGTTCACACTAGACAATTGTATTCAAAATATTGAAAAAAAATGGTAGTATTGCTTATCTTATTACTCCATCTGGTTTAATTTGAACTATAATGGCAATACCTGTAGAGAACATTCTAGGAAGTAAAAATATCAGCCTGCCTTCCAGCGTTTCCCAGGGATATGTCATGTAAAGCAGATGGCCTGAAATCACTTGATATTATTTATTATCCTTATTAAAACTTGTATCAAATTTCACTAGGAATTGAATCTACTGTGCTAAAAATAATTTCTATGAAAAAATTTGTTTGATTATTAGTGAAATAAATTATTCATTGTAGTATTTTCTAACTTCTTCCATGCAGTACTTATCGATATCAAACGGGCCATTGAATTTAAGAAATCCTGATGGGAAAAAAAAAAAAAAAACTTAACTGAAAATTTAATCTTAGATTGTATCATAGCTTTTGTTATGCTAATAGCTATGGTGCATTTTCAAAAAGAGCTATAATCATTCAAGACATTTGCAACTAGAAACTTAGTTGATACACTCATTTATAGCTTTCTGGAATTATTTGAAGTAACTTACGATAATCAGACCTATAAAAAGACAGGATAAATCAGAGTTAAGAGAGTAGTAAGTTCTAGACCAAATTACAACTTACAGTGACTGAGAAACATTTGGCAGTTCTCCCTACCCCATGCCATTTGAAGCGAAATGCTCTTTAGGACAAATGTTCCTCTCGAGCAAGGGAAAAACGAAGTCAGGACGGCTGCTTTGGGGAGCTCCCTCACCTTGCCGTCAGTTTGTGCTTGGTTTTTCTTTTCTACCTCAGAACAATTTATACTATGGACACAGCAAGTTGCTGCACAGGGAGAATGTTACACTAACCTAAAAATGAGCAAAGAATTGCCCTCAAGTGGAGAGTCCCAGCAGCGTAACTGCCAGATGTCAGGCTCACTGCAGTTAAACTGTGGGAACTACTATATTTCCACAGTTGTAATTTGTGGTTCCAATACATGAGGAGTTCTTTTTCTACATTCTAAACAAGAAATCATTGGCAGGAAGCATAAAATCATGAGTGCAGATGATTTTCCTACTCTATTAGTACTCTGTTAGGATTACTTTGATAATGACTTGATAATGGAATTTTCAATATGAAAAGGAAGTTTAAAAAAATTTATCATGGAACTTTGTATTATATCTGAGTCCTTGACTTCACAGTTGGATGCTGTTTAATGTTGTTAGAAATAGCTTTTTAGCCTTTCCTGTTTAGTGTTATTTAAAATATACCTTACTTAAAGAACAATTGATTTGTAATAAAAAAAAGAGATATTTTTGAGAGATATTTTTAAATAGTATTTGCAGAATCTCTTTTACTAGAAGGAGGGTAAGCGGACAATCATCATTAATATAATTTCTGAAAATATCACAGGGATATTTGAGGGTAGTAAAATTTGATGGGATTGAGTCTGTTTATTCGATAAATAAATTCTAAAACATAAGGAAAACATTTTGTTCTCAGAGGCTTTGCATTCATTAGTTAAAAAGACAATGAATGATAACTAAATTCAAAAAGTAATATTTACTTGGAATATGCATCATCAATAATGCAATGAAAATAGTTTTAGACTCTAGAAATATAATAAAAATAGTGTATTCTGAAAGTTAGCTAAGATTTTTATCACATATTTTTCAAAAAGCTTATGGTTTTCATAATTAAATAGAATAGCTTAAATATGAAAAATGAGAGATGTGTATCTCTGGTTATTTTGATTTTACTTTTTATAGTATTTGCTTCCATGGCAGTGATAAAGGGTTGGAAAGTAATCTAACTTTGGAGGGGGTCTATAAGTAGCACACAGTATCTCCTTTCATTAAAATAAGTTGAATTTCTGTCTAAAGTTGGAAGTTTACCACAATCTAATTTATCTGTTTGCGCTATGAGACCACCTGTTTTACAATGAAAAGCTCTCGATCCACAGACTAAGCCATCCTGGATGTAATTATAGGAGAATAGATCATTCATTTATTTTGGAAAATAACATACAATGCCTCTAACTATTCTGGATAATCAAGAATGATTTTCTTCTCAAGTCTCAACAACAATAAGTAAGGCATGATTAAGCCAGGAAGCGTTAGAAGAATTATATGTAAGTAGTTTACCTACATTTTGGGGTTATTATTAAGACCACGTTGTGTCTTTTATTCCAGGAAATGAGAAAGACAGTTCACATGTGAGGCTCTGCTAAGCTGAAGACTGGTGAGAGTGTGTTGCTCTCTGCCTTCGAGATTGCCCACGAGATTGCCCAGCCAGTCTCAGCAGCAACCCAACCGCACAAGGGACCTTGCATCGCCAACTGCCACCACCGCCTCCTTCTAGGTTTTAAACTGGGATAAAGTGAGTAAAGCAGATTTTCCGTTTTATTTCACATTCCACTTTGCGCACCAGTGAATAATGATTTCATGATAATTAAATATTATACCCTAAAACATAGACTTTAATCGTTAATTTTACTAAAAAATGATGTTAACCTACAAAATAATATTTAAAATTACCTTGTTTCACTGTAAATATATGACACAAATCATTTCAGCCTTTTTAAAAAAAGGAAGCAATTAGTCACCATAAGTAATCTAATAAAAACGCTGCATAGATATTGAGAAGAAAGGAAAATATCTTTAGAATTGGTCACGCACTTACAAGACATGAAAAACAAAAGTGAGGACCAAAGGTGCAGTGGTTCTGTAAACCAGGAATGCCAGTGCCCACAGTCCAAACACTTGGACAAACACACTAATTATAGCACTGGCGAGACTGGATTCAAAGAAGACCAGACTCCTCTCTTGTCCACAAAATAGTAGGCTTCTTGGGAGTCAGCAAAATCTTACATTTTCCTTAAGAAGAAAATGAGCTGAATGGGTGGGGGTATTGATATAGATATTAGGGAAAATATATTCTTGTTACCCATCTATGAGCAAGCTTCCCTGCTTTCTGAAGTGACCAAGGAATTGGGGCTCTTAATCAAAATTCATAGAGGTATTAAGGAATAAATACTGAGCAACTCTCCTCTATCCGAGCATATAGCAATGATCAGGTAGAGACGATCTCTGCTTTCATGAAGGATACTGGCGGGGATAACTGATAGCTAATGCAATAATCAATAACAGACATAAATGAAAACTGCAGTGTCAAGTCCATGTTGCACCTGATAATGGGATGAGAGAGGCGAGGATAAAGCAGAGCATTAAATCGGGCGGCATCCTGCACACGCCTGTATTCCCCATGCATTGCACTATGAGGCTCAAAACGTGTTCCCACTGACATCTTTGCTAAATGAGAAGGACACACTTTTGTAACACATTTGGA
The DNA here is from genome assembly GCF_022355385.1 of Mustela nigripes. Classification (NCBI taxonomy): domain Eukaryota; kingdom Metazoa; phylum Chordata; class Mammalia; order Carnivora; family Mustelidae; genus Mustela; species Mustela nigripes. The sequence continues at coordinate 6,340,725 of NC_081559.1, read as the reverse complement.
AGGCAGACGGGAAGGAGAAGCCATCTTCTTGCTGTGGCAGGGACACTTTCTGGCCGATTTTACGTATGTAGTGGCTGGACCGCCCACTCCGACGTCTCACCGCGGTCTTCGCCTGGGATGTCACCGCGCTGTGTGTGACATCAGGAGTGGCGGCAACAGCTTCCCCCACCGGAGTGCAACAATGAATCACCGTTGGTTAAAATGGATGTTCTAATTTTTTCCCTCAATTTTTGCTTCTGTCACCCTCCCTAAGTGTTTTCATCACCTATTTTGGTATGAGGCACTTTCTTCTGGAAATACATAGAGAAACCTTATTCACTAAGCTTTGAATGCTGTAATTGTTCAAGAAATACATGTCTATTCGCCCCACGCCCTAGCTTCCAGCAACCACTGCTTTATTCTGTTGAATCTGACTTTTTTTTTTTTTTTTTTGAATCTGACTTTTTTTTTTTTAAAGATTTCAAATATAAATGATACCCTTCAGTATTTATATTTCTCTGTCTGGCTTATTTCACGTAATCTCTAACTATATCTATTGTCTATCTATATGTAAGACATCTTTATTTATCCATTCATTCCCTGCTGGATACTTAGATTATTTCCATAACTTGGCTATCATGTTGTGAACATGTGAGTGCAGATACCTCTTCAATATCCTGTTTTCATGTCCTTTGGATCCATACCCGGAAGTGGGATTGCTGGATCCTATGGTAGTTCTACTTTTAAGTTTTTAAGAAACCTCCATGATGTTTTCCATAGTGGATGCAACAACTTGCATTCCGTCTAACAGGACCTAATGGTTCCCTTTTTTCCACATTCTCACCAACACTTGTTCTCCCTTGTCCTTTGATGAAAACCATTCTAACAGGGATGAAGTAGTATCTCATTGCACTTTTGATTTGCACTCATTTCTTTGATAGTAAGTGATGTTAAGCATCTTTTTATGTACCTCAAGACCATTTAGATGGCTTCATTGGAAAAAATGTCTGTTCAGTTCCTCTACCCATTTTTAAAAAATCAGATTGTTTTGTTTGTTTATATATATATTTTTACTATTGTGTGATTTCTTTGTATATTTTAGATATAAATGCATTATTAGATATATAATTTGCGAATATGTTCTCACTCAGTAGGTTGTATCATTATTTTGTTGATGGTTTCCATTAATGTGCAGAAGCTTTTTAGAGTGATGATGTCCCACTCGATTTGTTTTTGCTTTTGTTGTCTGTACTTTGAGTATCATATTCACAAATCATTGCCAACATCAATACCAAGGATCTTTCTCCTGTTTTCTTTTAAAACTTTTGTGGTTCAGGTGTTAAATTTAATTGTTTAATGCTTTTCTTTTTTTCTTAGTTGATGTGTGTATGGTGTAAAATTTGTTCTTTTGAATGTGGCTGTCTAGTCTTTTAAACACAGTTTAGTGAAGATCTTTCTTCCCTCCATTGTATATTCTTAGTTCCTTTATTGTAAATTAATTGACCATATGTGTGTGATGGTTTATTTCTGGGCTCTCTATTCTGTTCTATTGACATATGTGTTTGTTTTTATGCCAGTAGTATTCTGTTTGATTACTGTAGCTTTTTCATATATTTTGAAATCAGAAAGCATGATGCCTCCAGCTTTGTTCTTTCTTGAGTTTATTTTGTCTATTTGGGCTCTTTTGTGATTCTAAACAAATTTTAAGGACTGCTTTTTCTATTTCCTTTTTTTTTTTTTTAAGATTTTATTTATTTATTTGACAGAGAGAGATCACAAGTAGGCAGAGAGACAGGCAGAGAGAAAGGAGGAAGCAGGCTCCCTTCGGAGCAGAGAGCCCAATGCGGGGCTTGATCCCAGGACCCTGAGATCATGACCTGAGCTGAAGGCAAAGGCTTTAACTCACTGAGCCACCCAGACGCCCTAGGACTGCTTTTCCTATTTCTGATAAAAATGCCTTTTGAACTTTGACAGGGATTACATTAAATCGTTACAATGCTTTGGGTAGTATGGACATTTTCTTTTTTAAAAGACTTTATTTATTTATTTGAAAGAGAGAGATAACAAGAGAGAACATTAAGGAAGAGGGGAGGGAGAAGCAGGCTCCCCACTGAGCAGGGAATTTGACGTGGGGCGTGGTCCCAGGACCCCGGGGATCTTGATCTGAAAGGAAGGAAGACACTCAACCAACTGGTCCACCTGGGTGCCTTGGGTACTATGGACATTTTAGCAATATTAATTCTTCCAGTCGATGAGTAAAGTTACTGTATTCCAGTATTTCTTTCAATTTACTTGTGTCTTCTATTACTTTCATCCGTGTCTTGTAGTTTTTGGTGTACACATATTTCACTCCTTGATTAAATTTATTTTTAGGTATTTTGTTCTTTTTGATGCAATTATAAATTGATAGTCTTCTTGATTTCTCTTTCTGAGAGTTCACTCTTAGTTTATACACAGTGAAACACAACTTTCAGTTTTTGTCTGTCTGGAACTCTTCTCCTTTAATATCTGGAAAATACTTTTGCAGTGTATTGACTTACAGATTGTCAAATTTATATTTTAGTGCTTTACAAATTGCTCAAATTTTTTTCTTACTTGCATTGTTTCTTGCAGGAAATCTGTCTTTATCTTTTTCTTTGTTTCTTTTTATATAACATTCCTTTGAAAATATAACTAGTATTGAAAATTTTCTGTCTTGAGATAACTATATATCCAACTCTATCTTCAGTTGTAAGGTATGGTACAGAACAAGAGAACAAGAGACTTTGTCCTCCTGGACCGGTTTCCCCCGATGATAACATCTTGCAAAACTGTTGTGAAATACTGCAAACAGAATACTGACATTGACAGAGTCAAGCAAAGGAATGATGGCCACATCATCCCTCAGGATATTCTTTTTTTTTTTTTTTTTTTTTAAAGATTTTATTTATTTATTTGACAGAGAGAAATCACAAGTAGATGGAGAGGCAGGCAGAGAGAGAGAGAGAGGGAAGCAGGCTCCCTGCCGAGCAGAGAGCCCGATGCGGGACTCGATCCCAGGACCCTGAGATCATGACCTGAGCCGAAGGCAGCGGCTTAACCCACTGAGCCACCCAGGCGCCCCATCCCTCAGGATATTCTTTATAATCATATCCATCTTCTGCCACCAAACAATTCCTAAACTCTGACAGCCACCACTTTGTTCGCCATTTCAAAATTTTGTCATTTCAAAATTGACATGTAAATAGAATTACACAGTGTGTGGCCTTTTGGACTGTATTTTATGCTCACCATAAATTTTCTGGAGATTCATATATATTATGTATATCATTAAATCTTCTGTTTAATAGTTGTGTGGTATTTCATGGTATATATATAACTTGTTCAAAAATTCAATGTTTAAACAATGAAAGGCATAGACTGTTTTCAGTTGTTAGCTATTATAAAATAAGCTGCAAAGAATATTTGTATGCTATTATAAATTAAGTTGCTAAAATATTTTTATGTGAACATTAGTGTTCATTTCTCAGATAAATACTCAAAATTGTGTTTTATGGCTTATAAGCTAGTCAACATACTTCATTTATAAAGAACTGTGTAATCTTTTCCAGAATGCTTGTCCCACTTAAATTCACACTAACAATGGACAATTGGTCTAATTGCTTTTCATTCTAGACAGCATATAGTATTGCACAATTTTTTTTTTAGTCATTCTGTTTGTTATGTCATAATATCACATGCTGTTTTCAATTTGCATTTACCTAATAGGAAATGTACTTAGTTACCATCTGTATGCATTCTTTTTCATTATTATTAACTTATTTTAAATTCCAGTATAATCAACATACAGTGTTCTATTAATTTTATGTGTAAAATATAGTACTTCAATAATTCTATGTATTAGTATATATCACAATAAGTTTACTCCTAATCTCTTCACCTATTTCACCCATTCCTCCACATACTTTCCCTCTAGTAACCACCAGTTCTTTATATTTGAATATATAAATATAGCTATACAGAGATATATTTATATCTATACATAGATATATCTATACATAGATATATCTATACATAGATAAATATATCTATACATAGATATATTTATATCTATGGTCTAATTGCTATCTATAGATAGCAATTAGATAGATATTTATGTATCCAATGCTGGAAACAGTATGGAGGTTCCCCAAAATATTGAAAAAAGTACAATTACCTAATGATCCAGTATTCCACTACTGGATATTTATACAAATAATATGAAAACGTTAATCTGAAAAGATATATGCATCCCTATGTTTATTTATTATATGCTATCTATCTATACATAGATATATTTATATCTTAATATATATATCTGTTTCTTTTAATTTTTAATTTGTTTTGTTTCTTAAATTCCACATATGAGACAAATCACATGTTTGTCTTTCTCTGACTGACTTACTTCACTGAGCATTATATACTCTAGATCGACTCATGTTGCATATGGCAAGATTTCATTCTTATTAATGGCTGTGTTTTATACATATATATATATCACATTCCAATATATATTTATCCTACATCTTTTGTATTCATCTATCACTGGACACAGATTGCTTATATATTTTGGCTCTTATAAATAATGCTACAATAAACATAGGGATGCATATATCTTTTCAGATTAACGTTTTCATATTATTTGTATAAATATCCAGTAGTGGAATACTGGATCATTAGGTAATTGTACTTTTTTCAATATTTTGGGGAACCTCCACACTGTTTCCAGCAGTGGATACAGAAGTTTGCATTCCCACCAACAGTGTACAAGGGTTCCTCTTAACATCCTAACCAATATTTGTTGTTTTTTATATTTTGGATTTTAGCCATTCTGACAGATTTTAGTTGATATCTCATTGTGGTTTTGATTTGCATTTACCTGATGATGAATCTGCTGAGCATCTTTTTATGTGTCTATCGGCCATCTGTATGTTTTCTTTGGAGAAATATCTGATCATGGCTTCTGCCCATTTTTAAATGCATTTGGGGGGGTTGGTATTGAGTCTTATAAGTTCTTTATATATTTTATATACCAATCCTTTATCTGATAAGTCATGTGTAAATATATTATCCAATTCAGTAGGTTATCTTTTCATTTTGTTGCTTTTTTCCTTCGCTATACAAAAGATTTTTATTTTAACATAGTTCCAATAGTTTATTTTTCATTATGTTCTCCCTGCCTCAGGAGACAGGGCTAGAAAAATGTTGCTATGATTGATATCTAGGGGTCTCTTCTAGTACTTTTGTGGTTTCAGGTCTCTCATTTAGGTCCACAATCCATTTTGAGTTTATTTTTGTGCATGGTGTAAGAAAGCATGTAGCTGCTCAGTTTTCCCAACTCTGCTTCTTGAAGCTACTTATTCCAATTGCATATTCTTACCTCGTTTGTAGAATATTAATTGACCATATAATTGTGGGTTTGTTTCTCAGTTTTCTGTTCTGTTCTATTGATCCTGTGTCTATTTTTGTGCCAGTATCATACTGTTATGATTACTACAGCTTTCTAATATAATTTGAATTCTGGAATGTGATACCTCCATTTTGCTCTTCTTTTTCAAGTTTGCTTTGGCTATTTGGGATTTTTTTTGGTCTCCATACAAATTTTACGATTATTTGTTCTAGTTCTATAGAAAAGCTATTAGTGTATTGAAAGGAATTGCATTAGATCTGCGGATTTCTTTGGATAGTATGGACATTTTAACAATATTTTTCTTCTAATCCATGAACATGGAACATCTTTCCATTTGTGCCATCTTCAATTTCCTTGATCAGTGTTTTATAGTTTTTAGAGTATAAGTCTTTCACCTTGTTGGATAAGTTTATTCCTAGGTATTTTATAATTTTTGGAGCAATTTTAAGTGGATTTTTTTCTTAATTTCTCTTTCTGCTACCTAATTGTTAGTATATAGAAATGCAACAGATTTCTCTATATTGATTTTATATACTGTGAACTTCCTTAATTCATTTATCAATTCTAGTAGTTATTTGCTTGACTCCTTAGGGTTTTCTATATATAATATCATGTTATATGCATGTTATCCTTCTTACCCAATTGGATGTTTTTTATTTCTTTTTCATGTCTGATACCTTAGGCTAGGACTTCTGGAGCTATGTTGAATATAAGTGATGAATAACCTTGTCTTATCCCTGAACTTATGGGAACAGCTTCAGTTTTTCTCCATTGAATATGATGTTCACTATGAGTTTTTCTTTTGCTTTCTTTTTTAAGATTATATATTTGAAAGAGAGAGAAAACAGAAGGATAGGCAGTGGGAGAGGGATATAGTCTCAGGTAGACTCCCCAATGAGTGTGGAGCCTAATGTGGGGCTCGGTTTCACAACTCCAAGATCATGACATGAGCTGAAATTAAGAGTTGAATAATTAACCTACAGAGCCATCCAAACATCCCCACTATGGGCTTTTCATCTAAGGCCTTTATTATGTTGAGGTTTGTTCCCTCTGAACTTACTTTATTGGGGATTTTTATCATGAGTGGATGTTGTACTTTGTGAAATTCATATTCTGTATCTAGTGAGATAATCATATGGTTTTTATCCTTCCTCTCATTGATGAGATGTATAACTTATTAATTTGTGAATTATGAACACTTGCTTACACTGTGGAAATAAATTCCACTTGATCGTGGTGAATGGTTTTTTCTTTTTTTTAAATGGTTGCTGAACTTGATTTGCTGGCATTTTGTTGAGGATTTCAGACATATTGACCTATAGTTCTCTCTCTCTCTTTCTTGCTTTTTTGTTTGTTTGTTTTGTTTGTTTCTTTGTTTGTAATGTCTTCATCTGACTTTGGTATCAGAGTATTGCTAACCTCATTGAATGAATTTGAAAGCTTCTCTTTCTTTTCTATTTTTGGACTAGTTTGAGAAGAATATGTATTAACTCTTCTTTAAATGTTTGGTAGAATTCACATGTGAAGATGTCTGGTCCTGGACTTTTGGTTGTTGGGAATTTTTTTTTATTACTGATGCAATTTCATTGCTGATAACTCATCTATTTAAATTTCCTATTTCTTCCTGATTCAATTGTGGGAAATTACGTTTCTTAAGAATTTATCCATTTCTTCTAGGTTGTCCAATTTGTTGACATATAATTTTTCATAATCGCTTATAACCTTTTGTATTTCTGTGGTATTTTTATTTCTCCTCTTCCATTTCTGGTTCTGTGTATTTGAGACTGCTCCCTGCTCTCTCTCTTTCTTTTATTTCTGATGCATCTGGCTAGCTGTTAAGCAATTTTATTGGTCTTTCCAAGAATCAGCTACTGATTTAATTGATTTTTTTAATTGTTTTTGTTTTTCTTTTCTTTCTTTTTTTTTTTTTTTTAAATTCTGCTTTACTATTTATTCTTTCCTTTCTTCTGATGGTTTTGGGTTTTGTTTGTTCTTCTATTTCTAGCTCCTTTTAGTGAAAGGTTAGGTTGTTTATTTGAAAATTTTCCTGCTTCTTGAGGTATGCCTGTATTGTCATAAGCTTCCTTTTTAGAGCAGTTTTTAATACAGCCCAAAGAATTTGGATTGTTGTATTATCATTTTTATATGTCTCTGTGTAATTTATGATTTCCTCTCTGATTTCTTGTTTGGTCCATTCATTGCTTAATAGCATGTTATCTAACCTCTATGTATTTCCAGATGTTCTATGTTCTTTCCAGATCGTGTGTTTGTGTGTGTGTGTGTATGTGTGGTTGATTTCTAGTTTCACAGTATTGTGTTTAGAAAAGGTCCATGGTATTACTTCATCCATTTTGAATTTGTTGAGACTTGCTTTGTAGGCTAACCTGTGACTTATTCTGGAGAATGCTCATGTGTACTTGCCAGTAATACATATTCCACTGTTTTAGGATGGAATGCTCTGAGTATATCTGTGATATTCTTCTGGTCTAGTATGTCATTGAAATACATGTTTCCTTTTTGATTTTCTATTTTGATGATATTCATTGAGGTAAGTGAGGTGTTAAATTTCCCTACTATTATTGTGTTACTATCAATCACTTACTTTATGTTTGTTAATAGGTGCTTTATTTATTTGAGGGCTCCCATGATGAGGCACAAATAATTACCACTGTTATATCTTCTTATTGGACTTTTCCCTTTATGATTATGTAGTGTCCTTTTTTGACTGTTACAGTCTTTGTTTTAAAGTCTATTTTGTCTGATAGTATTGCTAGTCTGGCTTTCTTTTCACTTATATTTGCATGATAAATGGTTTTCTATCTCTCCACTTTCTTTCTTTTTTTTTTTTTCTCCACTTTCAATCTAAAGACCTAAAATGAGTTTCTTGTAGGCAGTAAATGCAGTCTTGCTTTTTATCCATTCCATCACCCTGTATCATTTGATTGGAGTATTTAGTCCATTTACATTCAAAGTAATTATTGATAGGTATGTACGTATTACAGTTTTGGTATTTGTTTAATAGTTATTTTTGTCATTCTTCTTTGTTGCTTTCTTCACTCTCTCTCTCTCTCTTTTTATTTTTCCCTCCAGGGTTTTGCTTGCTTTCTTTAGTGATGTATTTGGGTCTCTTTTCTTTATTTTTTACATATCTACTACTGGTTTTTGATTTATGGTTACCATTAGGTTTATATGCAATATCTTGTGCATATACCAGTCTGTACTAAGTTGATAGTTGCTTAAGTTTGAACCCATTCTCAAAGCAAATTTTTACTCCCACCCCACATTTTAGGTATATAGGCTCATTCTTTATATTCTTATATTTTGATAATCCCTTGACTGATTTTTATAGATAAAGGTGATTTTTACTGCTGTTGAGCTTCCTAATTTTCCTTACTCCTTCTTATGGTCTTTCCTTTCCACTAATAGGATCCTCTTTATTATTTCTTTGTAAGGCTGATTTAGTGGTGATGAATTCATTTAATTTTTGTTTGTCTGAGAAACTTTTTATTTTTCCATCTATTTTGAATGATAGTCTTGCTGGATAGAGTATCCTTGGTTGCAGGGTTTTTTGTTTGTTTGTTTGTGTTTGTTTGTTTTTCTTTCTTTCAGCACTTTGAATATATCATGCCACTTTCTTCTGATCTGCAAGTTTCTCCTGAAAAATCAGCTGATAGCTTTGTAGGGTTTCCTTTATAAGTTAATGATTTCTTCTCTCTTGCTCTTTTATTTTTTATTTTATTTTTATTTTTTAAAGATTTTATTTATTTATTTGACAGAGAGATCACAAGTAGGCAGAGAGGTATGCAGAAACAGAGAGTGGGGAAACAGGCTCCCTGCTGAGCAGAGAGCCTGATGCGGGGCTTGATCCCAGGACCCTGAAATCATGACCTGAGCTGAAGGCAGAGGCTTTAACCCACTGAGCCACCCAGGCACCCCTGTCTTCTTGTCTTTCTTTTCTTCTTTTGGGATCCATTTAAGGCAACTATTGTTACATTTTTGTGGTGGTGTTGAGTTCTCTTAGTCTGTTTTCACTTTTTATTATTATTTTTTTTCTCTCTCCCATTCAGTTTGATTGCTATTACTCTGTCCTCCAGTTTGCTAATCTGTTCTGCTTCCCCTAGACTACTATTTATTCCTTATAGTATATGGGATTTTTAAAATAATTTTTATTGTGAGGAGGGGAAGACGGGAAGGGGGAGAGAGAATCTGGATGTAGAGCCTGCTTTGGTGTTTGATCTCATGACCCTGAGATTATGACCTGAGCAGAAATCAAGAGTCAGACACTTAACAACTTGAGCCACCCAGGCACACCCCTTTAGTATATTTTTCATTTCAGTTGAGTTCTTCATCTCTGATTGGTTCTTTTTTGTTTTCTCTCTGAAGGGTATCATGGAGACCCTTCATTTTTTCTCAAGTCCAGTGACTATCTTTTTGGCAATTACTGTAAATTTTCCATGAAGCTTATTATCTCCATTTTATTTTGTTCTCTTGCTGTAATTTTGTCCTGTTCTTTATTTTGGGACATAATCCTCTGTCTTCTCATTTTGTCTAACTCTCTGGGTCTCTTCCTATGTGGAAGAAAATTATTTATATCTCAAGGTCTTGGAAGTGGTGGCCTTATGAAGAAGCCCTATGTTGCCCTTTAGTGTCATGTTCCTTGTTCACCAGAACCTGGTGCTTCATGGGTATCTCCTATGTATGTTATAAGCATCATACTATTGTGACTGAGCCACCTTCTCCTTTAGTCCAGTCATCTGCAATGACTCTTTTTTGCCTATTTTGGGCAGGACTAAGTCCCTGTGTTGTTAGTGGGCCAGTCCGGGACTGCTTTGTTCTTGAGTTGGGTCAGAACAGGTTTTTGCCAGAGCTACAGTTGCAGGGAACTACAGTTGCAAGTTCCTGTGTTGTACCTTCACAGGCTTTCATTCTTGAGCAGGGCCTTCAGTCAGACCATTTGTGTGTGCCTGTTGTGGGGTGTGCTCATCTCCCTTTTCTGTGCCTGTTGTCCTTCCTTCCCTGGGAGTGACTCACAAGTCTGACCATGCCTTTGCTCTTTCAAATCCTTTTTTTTTTTTTTTTTTTATGGCCTCTTCTCTGTGATCAGCCATGGAGAGTCTGTTCTGCCAGGCTTTGGGTCATTTTCTGGGTTACTAACAGTGATGTGGGTGTTATCTAAGTATATCTCTGGAAGGAGGTGAGCTTAGGATCCTCCTACTCTGTCATCTTCCCCAGAAATGCATCTGTATATCTTCTCAAGTGACAGGTCTATTGTCTTTTGTTCATTTTACAATTTGATTATTTGCATTATTTTTTACATTTAATTTGAGCTATTTCTATATTTTAAATGCTACTTTAATCCTTTTTGAATTATATGGTTTGCATATTTTTTATCCCAACCTATTGCATGCTATTTCAACTTCTTCACATGCTCTTTTTGCAGAGTAAAAGCTTTTATTTTAATGAGATCCAATTTATCAATTTTGTCTTTATAAATTATGCTTTTGCTGTCAAATAAGAGTTATTTGCTTATCCCAGGATCCCAAATATATTCTCTGATTATTTTCAAAAAACAATTATAGTTTAACATTTTACATTTAAGTCTAAATCTAAAAAATATACATTTTTGTATGAGGTTTGAGATTTAGGTTGAGATACATATTTCTGCCTACAGGTTCTGGTACTATATGTCAAAATGTCTTTACTTCCTCCACTGAATTATTTTAATATCTGAGTGTCAAAATTATTTGCACATATTTGTCTGGGTCTATTTTAGAGTTCTTCCTCCTGCTCCGTTGATCTATGAGTTTATCCTCTCATTAGTACCATACTGTCTTGAGTAGTGTAGCTACAGATTATACATGCACATAGACAGATTCTCCTAGTGTTGTCAGAAAGAGTCCTGGTTCAATCAGGGGAGGAATAATCTTTTGTTGCCTTTTGTTGCTAGGTTGTGGGGAAAGGAGATGCTAAATCAGGGTTTCTTTCTTGTGTTGAGCAGGGGAATGTGAGGACATTCTGACACTATTGTTCTTTCAGTCCTGGGGTTCCTTGCCTTACCACCTTTCAGAATTCTCTTTGATTGTCTTTTGTATTATTTCCTTGGTTTATAGTTGTACTTCATACTATACATCATTTTGTCCATGCCAGAAATAAACATACTTTTTGTTAGCTCAGTTGGCATTTTAAAATCTGTCCATCAATTGTTTAGCTTTAGTCAACCTTCTTTCTCAGAAAGAACAATGATTGGAGCAAAAAGAAAATGTAGGACTTGTCATTAATAGTCTTTACTTTTGAATATTTGCTGAATAGACTGTTTTCCTCAGAAGAACCAAATTATTTACATTTGACTATTATTGCATGAGCTTACATCATTTCTTTTTTTTTCCTGTATTTTTAAATTTAGGGATTCATACTTAATTTTAAATGCAAATTGTCCTTGGTTTTGGTCTACAAACAAAATTAATTTCTTATTTCCTCTATCCAAACTGAGTATATTAATAACATTAAAATAGTTGTACTTTCTGAAGCAAAGTCTAAATTTCAAAGACTAGAATTATTTACTAATTATTTAATAGTGGAGTAAAACATATAACTTGAATGAGCAAAGAAATTTTTTTTCTGCCCTGTAATGATAGGATTATGAACCTGCTGCTTTTAGATGAAGCAATAAAAGTATTTCATAACCTGACTTAGACCAAATGAAAGAGGGTTGTAAAGTGAATTTCATTAAAAGCATTTATTACTTCAAGTCCATAACTGGAGAAATGACGAAGTTCTATTTAAGTTGGAGACATTGCAGGTATGGAAATAACACTCTTTATTTCAGTAAATTATTACCATAACTATGGCTATTTAGTATATAAGGTCTCTTATTTTATAACACTTGTGTCCTGCCTCTCTCTGCCTGAATGCAAATAGCTATGGTTAGAGAGTTAGTCAAAATTTCATCAAGAATAGGAGACAGGGGTGTCTGGGTGTCTCAGTCATTAAACATCTGCCTTCAGTTCAGGTCATGATCCCAGAGTCCTGGGATCAAGGGCCCCCCCCCCCCAATCAGGCTCCTTGCTCCTTGGGAAGCCTGCTTTTCCTTCTCCCACTCCCCCTGTTTTTGTTCCCTCTCTAGCTGTGTCTCTCTCTGTCAAATGAACCAACCAATTAATAATTAATAATTGTAAACTAACAGCATTTATTATTTTCTTACAAATGGTTTATATACATCAGTTAACACATAGATTAGTACAAATAATCACAAGTGATTTCAGCTTGACTACAATATTTTTGTGATTCAATATGATTTGATAATATTGTCAGTTAACAGTAACAGTTAACTGTTACATTTTCTTTTATTACAGTACAAGTAGAGAAGCCAGTTTCATGATAAAAAGATGATGTGAAGTAAGAGAAAGTGAACTGATGAAGATAAACCAACTTCAAACATAACCGTACTCGGGTTAGTAATTTAAAACTTTGATCTAAAATGATGTGAATAATGGGGCACATGGGTGGCTCAGTTGGTTAAAGCATCCAATTCTTGGTTTCTGCTCAGGTCACGATCCCAGGGTCATGAGATCGAGCCCTGTGTTGTGCTCCATGATCAGCATGAAGTCTGCCTGTCCCTCTCCCTCTGCTCCTCCCCTGCTCTCCCTCTCTCTTTTTCTCTCATTCTCTCTCTCTAGCTCTCTCTCAAATAAAGTCTTTAAAAATTTAAAATAAGTAAAATTAGGTAAATGATGTTATATTTAGATTTTTTTTAAATTAATGTTATATCCTTTCTCAGTAGACAGTTCAAGTCATCCTGTAAACTTGCAATTAAAATTATCTTTGAATGATTGAATTGCTTTTCTATGTAAGAAACATATTCTAGTCCCATGCATAGAACCTCTTTTGATGGTAAATAAAATTAAAAAATTATCAAAAATTTAAGTTGCTTGGTAATCATTTTACACAGATATCAGTATCAACCTCATTAAGTTGTTAAACTATGGAATGTGTCATTATAAATTGTAGAAACTTTCTTTTTTTCAAGGATCTTTTAGACCTTTGAAAATATCTTCTGTATCATCCTTTCAAAGAAGTATTACAGTCATTAAAATCAATATCAGAAAAATTCAATAGGTCTTTCTGACCAATTTACATTACTAAATATTTACACTAAATTGTTTTCTTGTCCTGCATATTTAGTAAGAATTCATAGTACCAATAAGTAAACTATTCTTTTTTTTTTTTAAGATTTTATGTATTGATTTTAAATAGAGAGAAAAGGTACAGAGGGAGAGGGACAAGGAGACTTGGCACAGAGCATGAGCCAGAGGGAGAGCTCAGTCTCATGACCTGAGACCATGACATGAGCTGAAATCAAGACTCCACTGTTCGACCCACTGAACCACCCAGCCGCCCCATCATTTACATCGTTATAGATAAAAGTTTAAAATTACTAACCCAAGTATGGCTATGTTATGCTTAAAAATGTAGTATTAAAATAAGTAAACTATTCTTAACAAAACTTTTCTCAACAGAACTTAATAATAGTTTCTATATAAATATGTCATGAATAGAATAATCAGAAAATACATTAGATTTTTATAATGAACCACTTTTACTATATCACTCAATACATTACAGAGGTCAACTGATACTTTATTTTTCTTAATGTGACATTCTCAGTGACAAAAGTGATTCATTGATTTATATCTTGGTACAATCATCTCAATTTGGATAACGGCTTAGATGGTTTTTCTGTCATTGAACTGCACTGTTACAATATACTCATACACAAAACTTAAACTCTGTATTACATTTGTTGACAGTATAGTCATTCAAATTTGTAATTATTTTAAAATAGGTTTAAGAGGTGATATCTTTTCTCTCATACTTTGCTGCAAATTCAACTTTTTAAAGCAAATATGCTGCTGTATTGATTCTTTGGGTTTGAAATTATTGGTTTTACATGTCAATATTCCTCACATTTGATGGTTAAATTGCTTTCAGTATGACTCTGAGAATAACAGACTGATTTTAGCACTACACACTGATGGCTACAAAACTGAACGTAGAGCTAACACTCTTTTATGATTTTTTGGAAAGTCATTTAGAGAGTATATCCTAAGGGTTTTCATCAAAAGATTTTTCCCCCTTTTTTTTCTCTTTTCTTTTCCTTTTATTGTCTCTGTATGAGAAGATGGATGCTAGTTGAGCCTATTGTGGCAATCTTATCACAATATATGTAGATCACACTATAATGATGAGGGCCTTTGACTTACACAGTGGTGTATGCCAATTATTTTTTAATAATTAAAAATAACCAAATCGTTCTTAGAATTGATACCAAAAACAAGATCTATAAAAGAAGGAGCACTTGGGGGCACCTGGGTGGCCTAGTGGGTTAAGCCTCTGCCTTCGGCTCAGGTCATGATCCCAGGGTCCTGGGATCGAGTCCCGCATTGGGATCTCTGCTCAGTGGGGAGCCTGCTTCCTCCTCTCTCTCTGCCTGCCTCTCTGCCTACTTGTGATCTCTCCCTGTCAAATAAAAAAAAAAAGAAAGAAAGAAAAAAGGAGCACCCGGGTAGCTCAATCAGTTGAGCATCTGCCTTTGGCTCAGTTCCTGATCCTGGGGTCCTAGGATTTAACACCATGTCCGGCTGTCTGCTCAATGGGGACCCTGCTTCTCCCTCTCCCCTTGTCTCATGCACTCTCTCTCTATCTCTCTCTCTCATAAATAAATAAAAATCTAAAAAAAGAAAAAAAGATCTACAAAAGAAAATTCATGGCATGCCTGGGTGGCTTTGTTAGTTAAGTATCTATCTTCCGCTCAAGTCATGATCCTGGGGTCCTGGGATTGAGCCCTACATCGGGCTCCCTGCTCAGTGGGGAGCCTGCTTCTCCCTCCCTCTGCTGCTCCCCTTGCTTGTGCACTCTCACTCTCTCTGTCAAATAAATAAATAAAATCTTTAAAAAAATTATATATTGGATCCAAAATAAACAACTTTTTCTCTGGAATAAGAACAAGTAAAGGTGGTAACAAGATAAGCGACAGACTGGGATAAAATGTAGGCAAATCACATATCCAACAAAAACAAGTATCTAGAATCAATTATAAAATTCTCGAAAATCAACTGAAAAGACAAGCAGTCCAATTACAAAATAGGCAAAAGACATGAACAGATATTTCATCAATGAAGTTTTACAGATATCATATAAGTAGATAAAAAGATAGTCAACATCAATAGCCATCAAATAAGACTATTTAACTATTTTAGCAAAAATAAAACAAAATAAAATAGGCACAGGTGCAGGCAAGAATATGGAGAAACTGAATTACTCATTCATTATTGGTGGAGATGTGAAATGGCACAGATACTCTGGAAAACAGTTTGGAATTTTCTTATAAGAGTAAAAAAAAAGTTCCGTATGGTCCAGCATGCATTCATGGACATTTATCCTTGGGAAATGAAAATTTATGTTCAGCCAGATATCTACACAAATGTTCACAGAAGCTTTATTCAGAGTAGCCAAAAACTAGGGGAAACCTACAGATGTCATTCAATGAGTGAATGGATAAACAAACTATTGTACAGTCATGCTGTGAATATACTGCTCAACAACAAAAAGGAACAAACTATTGATACACAATTACTTGTATAAATTCCCAGGGAATTATGCTGTATAGAAAAAAAGCTAATTATAAGGTTGCATGCTGTAATCACTTTCTAAATGACAAAATTATAGAACTAGTGAGCAAAATAGTGATTGTCAGAGGTATAGGGACCAGGTTTAGGAGGGAGATTGGTGTGATTATAACCAAGCAGTAAGTTTTCTGTGGCCTGCTGTATTCTGAGTTTGGATACAATGTAGAGTAAGGCAAGAACAATAACAATTTTTGCTGAACTATCTCACTTCCTTTACCTATTAAGTATTTCAGAGAATTTATTATTACCCAAGAAGAGCTCCAGAGGAGAGGAATCAATAGAATGTCATTAATCCTGAAAGGGAAGGAACTTTATTTCATCCAGGTGTCAAACTCAGGGCAAGTCTACATGTCTCCTCTATCTAAATTTGCATCTAGTTCTATTTCTGCTTCTGGGTGTGTCTCCTACAGCTGTTATAAAGTACCCAAAACTGGGTGGTTTAAAATAACAGAAATGTATTTTCTCACAGTTCTAGAGTCTAGAAATCCAAAATCAAGGTGGAAGCACGGCCATGCTTACTCTGAAGGCACTAGGGAAAATTCCTTAATTCCTCTTCTTCGTTTCTGGCGGTTGTGGGCAATCGGTGTTCCTTGCGTATAGCTGTGTCCCTTCCATCAGTTCCCATCTTCATGGGTCTGCTCCCTGTATTCATGTCCGTCTTCACATGTCATTCTCCTCTTTGTACGTCTGTGTCTAAATTTCCCTCTTTTTATAATGGTACCAGTCATAGGGTTAGAGTCCCCTCCAATCCAGTATGACCTCATCTTAACTTGATTAAATCTACAAAATCCTTATTTCAAAGAAGGTGACATGTACAATGACTAAGGATTAGGACTTGAATGCACCCTTTGCGAAATACCATTCAAGTGACAACTCTATCATCTAACTGTCATCTCTCTGTATCTTTTGTTCATCCATCCACCTGTCTCACTACCTATCTTTATCTAAACTACCTGGGATAAGAGTTAGATTAAAAAAAAAAAAAAAAGATGTGTGTCTCAGGGATACATATTAGCATGTTTATTGAAATTGAAAAATGAAGTCAGTTATTTTCTTACCATAAATCTGATATGAATGATTAGTTTGACAATGAAAATTGGCTTTTCAATTAAGACGAATGTGGTCATGTACTATAAGATTCGATTAGTTTAAATATCTTGATAAAATATCTTTAAAGCATGTGAGAAGATGAAAGTGTCTTGCTGTGCCCTCTGTTACTGTTAATCCTTCATTTGTCCTGAGTGACCTCTACCACCTGGATTCTTTGTCTCTATATTTTAAATCTGCACAGTTTGAGCCCCATAGTTCTCATTTTACTTTATGTTCACCCATTTATCTTGATCCTTGGCATCTTTAAAGACAGCATTACTCACATAACATTATGAGGTTGGCCACAGAAAATGTCTTTCTTTAATTGTGCTTTTCCATTGGGGCTAACATCCTTTTTCTAACCACTGCAAAATTATTTATGGGATCCATGCTTATCTTTTTATATTTGTGTTCCTTTGACTAAGGATAATCCACTCCCTTTATTTATTGTTTTATCCAGTGTTGGAGAGTGCCTCGATCTCTTCTCTGGCCTCCCATTCTTTTCTGTCTAGTTACGTCTGAAATCATGTTCTTTATATTCATATCCTAAAGTGTTAAAAATGTTAGAGACCTCCATCACCTAAATCTTTGTGTCTGAAAGTCGTTCAGTTAGGGTGGGACAAGCAAGAGCAGACTCTTCTCCTGTTGTGGTTGTTCTAGAATCAAGTGCTGTGGACATGTTTTTGTTCACATCATTAACATATAACACATTAACACGTTAACATATAACATTCCAAATACGCAAAAGTCTTTGTTCCTCCAAATTTCAAATTATAAAATTCCTTTCATGATACAAACTAAAATTTTTTTTATTAAATACACTGAGACCTATTGTCTTCTAGGTACAAACATATTTTCATCTCAATAGATGTAGACAGCTATAAAAAAGAGACCTCTTGGTAGGTTCTATTCATGCTCGCTTTTGTGTTACACACTTGACATCTGATTTTTTGATCAGTGCTTTGCCAGCCTTCCCCACTTAGGGGAGCTAGTGGCAAGAATTGAAGCATTGTGAATAAGGCTGAACTTCCTTGGTTTAGTGGACAGAGTGCACATAAATTAGCTATATTGAAACACTGATGATGTCATCAGTGGGCATTATTTTGGATACTTCCCTGAAAAGAAATTTAAAAGAACAATAATGTTATCAACCATTGTCTGCGGAATGATAATAGTGAAAGGTGTGTTGAGATCCTACTACAACTTAGAGGTACCTATCATATTTATGCTGATTTCATGAAGACATAAAGCTATGTGCAATAAATAAATAAAAGTGAATAAAATTAAAAATAAAAAAGTACTTATAATATTTTGAAACTATTCACATTGAAATAGAAGATCTGGACACAAAGAAAATCCAGACAAGAAGCAATGTAAATCTTCACACGAGAAAGTGAAGACCATGTACATGAGAATAAAAGTATGCAGGTTAGAACAGCCAGTATATTTCACAGGCCAAATTAAATCAACTAACTAAATAATAATCATAATCATAAAAAAGTAAACCTGTCTAGTTTTAAGGAAAAAATGTTTTCTAATATTGATTTCTAAATAAAATATTTCATATGTGACATTTTTAGGAAGGGTGCTGGGTGAAACAACTTCTGCTTGCTACAAAACCATCTTTAAACAGCTCCACTATGAGAACTAACGTGGTTATTTCCTCTATCTTGAAATAGAAATCAGAGAAAGCAGCATTAACATGAAACTCTGTAAAGGATATTCTGGAAAGTATATAACAATATTGCCCAAAGACCTATGACAGATGTGGAGGTAACTCATCTATGGCTTCAAATGTTTACATAAAAATAGGTAGAAAACCATTATTTCCTGGCTCACTCCTACTTGCTAGGTCCATGTGGCGATCTTCCGCACTGACCTCGTTTTCAGCACCGAGAGACGGAGGAAGACGTTTTTACATTCATGCATTCAGGGATCCTCTGTCCAGAGTGACTGGGATGGTCCTAAATGAAGCCTGCAGTTTCGGGATAATTATGAATAGCTGCTTTTTTATCCTCAAAAGTGCCCCAGTTTAGATGATAAATTGTATTTTCATCCTCTTTACTCATAGCTTTGCGTTGCAGCCCTCGGTATCTTAAGCCTGGTCGGTACCATCTCAAGTATTTTTTCAGTCTGATCACTGCTGCACCACATGCAGGTGTCTCCTTCTGACTGAAAAGCAGAGGCAAATTGAGGGCACAGCACAAGCTAACACCCTGCAAAGACCCTCCCAACCCATCCCCATCCCCTGTGGGATGTATGGGACATTCCTCAGGCACTCTGGCTGCCCTCGAACAAAGGAAAGGGAAAAATGAGTGCTTAACTGACAGAGATCAGTCATGCAGGCCTGAGTCTCCATCAGTTTGCAGCTATGTTAATGATTTTAAAAAGAAAAAAAAAAAAAAAACAGTCTTGGGGCACCTGGGTGGCTCAGTAAGTTAAGCGTCTGCCTTCTGCTCAGGTCATCCTCTTAGGGTTCTGGGATCGAGCCCCACATCGGCTTTCTGCTCAGCGGAGAGCCTGCTTCTCCCCTGCCTGCTGTCCACCCTGGTTGCACTTGCTCTCTGTCTCACTCGCTCTCTCTGTGTCAAATAAATAAATAAAAATCTTGAAAGAAAGAAAGAAAGAAAGAAAGAAAGAAAGAAAGAAAGAAAGCAATCTTATGGATCCCAAACTTCCAGAAAACTATAGATTCAATTTTCTATCCCCCTAACATCACCGTCCCCTCCACAGGATAGAAAAATCTATAATTCGTCACTCCTCACAACCCTAGTGCAGCTCTTCCTGTCCG
Source organism: Mustela nigripes (assembly GCF_022355385.1). Lineage (NCBI taxonomy): Eukaryota > Metazoa > Chordata > Mammalia > Carnivora > Mustelidae > Mustela > Mustela nigripes. The sequence goes on along the minus strand of NC_081559.1, from coordinate 6,320,753 downwards.
CGGGTGCTGTCCCCGTGCTTTAATTAAGCCACCTTTTCGCACCAAAGACGTCTCAAGAATTCTTTCTTGGCCTTGGGCTCTGAACCCTGCCACTTCAAACCACGTCACTTCCTATTCATTTATCACTTGGGAGCACAAAAAGGCACATTGTACTTTGATCACCTATTAGCTGTGTGAACTTAAACCAGTCACCCATCCTCTCTGTGACTTGGTTTGCTTCCCTATAAAATGAGGAGAGCAACAGCACCCACCACAGCTATGAGGAGCGGGAGGGGTGCGGGGGAAGGTCCTACCCGGACAAGGCCTGGAAGCTGAGCTCCAGCAGCCACCGGCCACAGCGAGCCCTCCTGGTTACTGTTTTCGTTTCTCTCTCGGCATCATCAACCGCCTGAATCCGTTTCCAGGTTTGGGTTTTCTTGAAATGTTTCTGAACTGATAGCCCCTATTTCCAGTGTCCTCTGGCGTCACATCCTGAGCCTGCAGCTCTAACATGGTCATCTCACGACTTAGGGGGAGGTTCTCTCGGGGAAACTAGAGGGACTCAAGACTCAAGAAAGTCCTCAAGTGCACCGTGCCACCAAACAAGAGAGCTTGCACTTTTCTTCCCTCGAGTACTGAAGTTTATGGGAAAGTTATGGTTTTAGAGAGGAATTATCTTGATAAGGAACAGAAAAATGAAGCAGAAATATAAGGTGACACCCCGAGTCAGTATAACAAAAAGGGTAAACAGGGAGAGGTATCAGAGGCCAAGAATCTGCAAGATGGTTTAGACTTGACCCACAATATAAGGACTCCACAGCCCGCAAAGTGTATCCAGATCTTCATAAACAGGTGAGACTAAAGCTGTCAGGAAACTTGGTGCCTACTGGTACTTGAGTTATACGTCAGATGGGGGGCCTGCCTGTGTCAAAATAGGAGACAGTGCTGGCTGAAGTCATACTTCTTGGATTTCTAGCAAATTTACTTACTGATTATTTCTTTTTAATGATAATGCCATTATTTGTTAAGACATATTCAAAAATAAAATGAAAATCACACGTGGGAATTATTCATAACAAAAAATAGACAAGGGGGTAAGAATTCGATCAGCTTTACATGGATTTTGCAGATTGATTACGTTTGTATTGGGCTGGACGAAAACTGGATACCGATAGTTAAAAGTTAAACGAACAAAAGAAGACATGTATGGATGAGTAAAAATAAAATCTTGGGAGGTATAAAGACGATGAGTGTTATGTAAACTTTGTACCAGGACATCTCTGAAATCACACTCTGGATACGTCCTGCAGTGACTGGCTGAAACCCAGACAAGGGTCTTTTGTGTCAATCAGCCAAGGGACAGATATTAGCAGAGGCAGACGTAACAAGATGAGTTAAGATGAAGACGTGATTCAGCTGTATAAAGACAGAACAGAACTTCTGTGTGTGGCATCGAGATGCTTTGTCCCTCTTGACCAGCTGTGAGAATTCTAAGCACTCTGCTGCCATGAAATTAACACATCCAAGAGGGCAGGTGACGTTGGGGTGACATTGCTATTGGGCAGAGGTGACTAGCTGATAGCAGCCGCAGGGTCTGGGCACTGATGTTGAAAACCTTTCATTGCAAGTCTCTAAGTACTTAGCCCAATAAACTGTTACATTTGTCAATTAGACAGAAATAGCTCATTCCATCTGGCATTGTATGAAGAATTAAAGAAAAAGAAAAGAATATGCATATCATATAATGATTCTCATACTTGTCACTGCTTAGTGATGGTGGCTCAAGCCGGTATGTAAAACACAAGTTAGGATGTTAAGCTGCCTGATGTTCTCAGATGCAGATTTTTTGAGAGTAATTTCAGCAATAATTTTAGATCTAAGAAATAAGTGATAGCCTTTATTTTAAGTTAGTAAAATTGACTGATCAGCCCTGTATAACTGTCATGTTTTAATTTTTCTCTAAGGTACGATATTAAAGTGATCCTAAAACTTGTCTACTATTAACAATGAATACCGTTTTAGTGCTGTCCATAAATGGGTCATGTGCTGAGTGTTTTATGACTTGGCAAGCAGTATACTAAGCGCATTCAAGCAGGAGACTAAATACAGCACGTGGCACGTCTAATTACGTACTAGCAAAACCCAGTGATATAGGTAATACTATCCCTCTTTTTATAGAGTAGAAACCAAGCTTAAAGAGTTATCAAGACTATTTAAAGGTCCAGAGATTGTTAATAACTTGCAGAGACTCTATTTAAACCTAACTACAAGGTGAAAAATAAAATAAAATCTGTCATACCAACCTCACAGACACGGAAAGTAAGCCAACCAGCCGGCCTTAAGCCTTTCCTCACACAGTTGGGAATATTCCATATGAGAAAACAAATACGTTAAAGAAGTATGTTTACTCCCTCTTCGCTAACTTAGTGGTAAGAGAAGTGAATCAGTCCCGATATTTTGAAGACTAAATTGTGAAAAAATAATGCATGTCCACAGTAGGGTCATACATCAGTTCACGTTTTACCTTATGTCCGTTTATTGGCAGGATCACTGCTGAAATATGGCGGGAAGGAGAGAGCGATTTGTGTGAGGATCTACACAGAAAGGAAGGGCATGAGAAACTAAGTGAGTCCACCGTCTCTCATGGCTCATCACCCCCTCCGATTTCTCCCCCTCCGATTTCTCCCCCTCCGATTTCTCCCCCTTCATTTTCCCCCTGGTGATGGGTATTAAGGAGGGCATCTACTGCATGGAGCACGTAAACAGTGAATCATGGAGCGCTACATCAAAAACTAATAACATACTGTATGGTGACTAACACAACATAATTTAATGAACAAGAAATATAGGTGAGGTCATGTAAAAATTTTCTAGCATTCTTATGTTCTTATTTTTAATCGTTGCAATAGATATCTGTTCAAAATAATAATAGCAGTGATGTATTGGGTGTTTATGACTATCGCCTACAGATAAGAGAAATGAATGACAGCAACGTTGCATGGAATGAGCGGGAGGAATGGGGACAATCTGCCATTATGTGGTACTTGCACTAGCTGTGAAGTGGCTTAGTATTCCTTGAAAGCTGACCTGAATTAGTTGTAAATGTAGATTGCAAACTCTAGGGCATCCACCAAATAAAGTAGGAAAGTAAGGATAGTTCTTATGCTAAGAAAAGAGAGAAAATGGAATCGTACACAATGCTCAGTGGGAAAGATTGCAAATTAAATGGAAAATGGAAAAAGAAATGTGAAAATGCTAGAAATAAAAAGTATCTGTACTGAATTTAAGTATTGCATTTAAACAGTACATAACAGGAGAAAAAAAAGATGTTTGAGTCTGAAAACAAGTCAATAGGAAATATTTCTTTTAAACCACAGTGGAAAAACGATAGTATGTAGAAAATACTGAGATATATGGGAACCAGGAAAAGACCAAACAGATGCATTACTGGAGGACCAGAAGCTGAGAAGATGGTATATGTGGCAGCAGAACACTTGAGGTTATACTGGCCAAGATTTTCTAAAGATGAAAAAGGATATAAAGCCAGAGATACAACAAGTTCTGTGAACCCAAGCAAGATAAATACAGAAAGAAAGAAACCATCCCTCTCCATGTGCATTGCAACATTTTCAAGAGCCAAAGAAAAAAAGTTATATTTAAAAAACTCAATTTCTTTTTTTTTTTAAAGATTTTATTTATTTGACAGACAGATCACAAGAAGGCAGAGAAGCAGGCAGAGAGAGAGGAGGAAGCAGGCTCCCTGCTGAGCAGAGAGCCCGGTGTGGGGCTCGATCCCAGAACCCTGGGATCATGACCTGAGCCAAAAGCAGAGGCTTTAATCCACTGGGCCACCCAGGTGCCCCCAAAACTCAATTTCTTACTCTGCCCCCTCCTCTCATGCTCAGGTATTACAGAAATAACATTGAACATACAAATCAATTTGGAAGTAGATAATGACTTAACAGTGTGGGCTCTCCTGGCCCAGCAATAGAGTAGACATTACTATGTACGTAGCTTCCTTTATTTTCCATGCAAAGCTCTTTAGACTGAATACGGTACAATATATACAATATGATACAGAGAAAAGACCTCCTTTGCCTATTAGAACACAGATACTTTGAACGTAAAAGGATGAGAAAAGCTATACAGTACAACCATGAACCTAAGAAAATCTTGTGTATAGATCCAAGCCTAATTAGACTTTCAGTTATATAGTCCAGGTAGATATGAGGGAATATATTCTGAAACTAAAAAAGGATAAATGAGGCAGGAATATATTTTAATTCTCAGTGCATATGCAACTAGTGATAAAATTTTAAAGTACAAATGCAGAGAACATGGCATTAGTGAAAATGCAGAGTAGACAGTTTCAGGGACCTGCTCCTCCATAGAATCATCTAAATATTGAGCAAAATCTGTCAGAATCAATTTTGTAATAACTCAAGAAAATAGGCAAATGTTGATAGCAATCCCGCAACTGCTGAACCAAGAAAAAACACAACTTAGAAATAGTAGGCTTGCTCCTAATCCCATTAATGTTGGAATAAGTGACTTTTTTTTCCCCCAAGGTTGCAGTATCCTTAGCATCAAGGTAACCAGCACTAGACTCAGTCCCACAGAGAGAGCAATCTCCAATTTCTGAGCCTTCATTGTGTTCCTGAGAGCCTGACTGGCTCAGCACAAGGTGGACAGGGAGGGAGGGCTCCAACGCTGGCCTAATTGAGTACTTTAGAAGTGAACCTCTTCATAGAAATAAGCCTATTAAGGGAAGGAGATATTCGTGTGTTGGATGTCTCTGTGGACATTTCAGAGAAATCTAGCTGGGTAGATTTCCCACTGAGTATCCAACTTCACAAGGAAAATGAATTCAAGTTTTATTCCTTTTATGTCAATAGAACAAATTGATAAAAAAAAAGGTGAAAAATGAATATATTTCAGTTACAAGACAAATTATTTCATGCTAGTCTTTTTCAAAGTTGGTTTTAATAGGAACAATTAATATGAACTACAGTGGAGAGAAAATTTCTGTTAGAGAAACTCGAGTTTTGTTAAAATGATATTCAATCCCACCTTCATATATTTGAAAAGGTGTGCTAGTACAAGTCTAATACTATTTTGCCCTTATTAGAAAGCCAGGCTAAATTGTTTCTAAGACATTCTACTGATTTATGTTTCGGATTCCCTTTGTTAGAAAAAAAGAACAAACTCAATAAGGTATACCATGTTTCATTAGAAAACACTTGCTTAAGCCTTCTAACTATAGCAGAATGAATAAGGCTCATCACTGGAAACTCTGACAGCCCCCTGTGAAAAAATACAAAGGTCTGGAAATTAATATTTACTTTGGATCCAAGAAAACCATGTCGAATAACATTATTTCAGCAAGATTATCTCCATTTGACAATATCAAATGTCAAAGGAAAAAGAAAGTGTACTTTCAATATTTTCTGAAGGAAAAAAAAAATACCTCATTGAAAGAAGAAAAGAGATAGGCATACATTGTTATCGCTTCCGCGCATTTCTTTCCCTCAAATAATGTCATGTTACTGTTTACACTTAAACTGGAAGGCCCATCCCTTCTGCCCAACTTTAAAACTTAGCCTCCTGTATATTTCATGCAGACAATAAGGCTGATTTCATTCAGCTCCCATAGACCATATGCAACCATCCAGGAGTCATCAAGAATTCCACAGTTCAGGGATGCCCGGGTGGCTCAGTTGGTTAAGCAGCTGCCTTCGGCTCAGGTCATGATCCCAGCGTCCTGGGATCGAGTCCCACATCGGGCTCCTTGCTCAGCAGGGAGCCTGCTTCTCCCTCAGCCTCTGCCTGCCATTCTGTCTGCCTGTGCTCGCTCTCTCTCCCTCTCTCTCTGATAAATAAATAAAATCTTAAAAAGAAAAAAAAAAGAATTCCACAGTTCACAAACATTTTTCGTAAATTTATACAGAAAAAAAATCTGAAAAAAATACCTCCTGTAGTGCTTCGTTATAAATCTAATCTAACAATTAACATAAATATGTCTAAATAAAACTTCCCTTTATTATAAATGTCCACCAAAACCTATCTTTACAGGTTAGAAAAGTTAAAACATTCACACAGAAACTTATAAATGGCAATTGAAGTTTGGGATTTTTTAAATAAATACAACTCATGTATTTCATCACAAGCCAAAGAAAGCAACCCTAAATCAGTCATCACCACTATTAACACTGGGTCAACACCAGCATAAAATTGAACCATTGCTTAAATATGTGATTGCTTGTTGTTCTATTTGAATGTTGGCTTTTCAATTAAATTTAAAGAATAGCCTTAGTGACTTGACCAAATTCAATTCATGTGATGTGAATTAACATCCTATTAGCAGTATTTGAAATAGAAAGCCACAAAAATTAAACTGAATATTATTGAAATATGTCCCACTTCCATGGCTATAAAAGATGTTGATGGGATTTTGAACAATTGTAACCATCTCAACATGCATAAATAGTATGTTTTTCAACAACTGACATATTTTTAAATGGTTCAAAAGGCCAGTATGCAGTACGACAAAATACACTTCTAGGTTTGTTAACATTTGAACCAATTACTCCCATTTTTAGTCCATTAGCTTTTGAGTCCAAGCCCAAGGCCTCTAGGTGATGACGGCCATTAATCTAACAGGGTGACAGAAATTCTTCCGAAGCCCTCGCACCGCCTCCCACACCTCTCCCCGGCTTTCCCCAAAGGGAGTATCCTTTCCATGAAAGCTAAGTGGTTCCTAACTTCCTGACTGTGGCTGTACTTCCCTAAATGACTGAAATGATAATCAAAGTGATGTGAAGGAAGTAAGATATCACAGTAGCCTTCTAGTTATCTCATGTGTGATATCTAGTTTCTACCACTTATCTATTCAAAATGCAATAAACAAATCAATCCGTACTAACACACATGCCTTTGTCTAGCTCTGTTCTCTGTGGTCAGCCTTCACGGAATGGACTCCACCAACCCAAAGAAATCGAGCGCAGGGAAGTTTTGCTCTTTATGGTATTCCATAGGACAATCAGGGATCTTCACTGAATTTATCTCTTGATAGCTTTAGTTTCGTCTATTAATTATTTTTAATAATCATTTTTCTTATAATGCTGACCATATAAAGCCTTTAAATGCTATTGTTACACGAAGTCAATGGAGTAAATGGTTTCATTACTTACTATCTGCTAATTACTGTGCTTGTCACTGGAGATGCAGAGATAAACGTAACTGATACACGAGGAACTTTGTGCTGAAGGCTCGGCATCATCTGGGTTCCACGGAAAGCTATTCCACAGTCTAGGTAATGCTTTGTTATGTGCTTACTAAATCCACTTTTCTTCAGAGCAGTCTATCAGCTGACAACTAAAAATTTGTCAGTATGATGTTACTTATTAGTAGCAATTAGATTATTAAGAGTAATGATAATTACTATCAGTTTTGATCCATACATTTCATTAGCACAATCCCTCACTCTTGTTCTCCACTTTTCTCAGAAGTACACGAAATAAACAATACTTGAAAATACAGATTAACTATTCATTGAATTAATTAATTAATATAGATACATGTAGAATCTCTAAGAATACATATGAGGGCACAAATGTCTGATCAAATCTATCTCTAGTTAGTAGGTGACATAAGTGTTATAATTAGCAAAGATGCTATAAAAGTTCAATGTGGATCTATTTCATTATACTTATTATTATTATATAAGTATGAAAAGTAAAAATAAAGAGTTAGCAATGGACTTTGAAATTCAATATACAGCATTATTAGCATTAAAACCATTAAAAACTATTTTCAAACCCATTTTTTTCAGTAAGGATTTTATTCCACTTTTTTCAGATCAGATAAAGGAATATCATTTTCCTTATTTTATTTGTAACTGGTTATTCCACTTAAGGTAAATATGCGATGAAATATATCATATGAATTTATTTTCCTGATAACTGAAATCACCTCATTAAAACAAACATTGAAATTAACTAAAAATATTTATAAATATATATTAATGCTAAATAATTCAATTCAATATTTTTAATAAATGTTCTGGGTAGGTATTGTGAATAATTATTGTTATATCATGAACGCTAACAGAGCTTTTTGTCTTATATGTTTTTTTACAAAGATTTTATTTACTTATTTGACAGAGACAGAGAGATCACAAGTAGGCAGAGAGGCAGGCAGAGAGGGGGGGGAAGCAGGCTCCCCGCTGAGCAGAGAGCCCAATGCAGGGCTCGATCCCAGGACCGTGAGATCATGACCCGAGCCAAAGGCAAAGGCTTAACCCACTGAGCCACCCAGGCGCCCCAAACTTTTATGGTTTTAATTGCTCATGTTTTCCAAATAACATTTTCAAGATAGATATTTTAAGTAATTTAAAGATAGAAAAAATAAAGATAGGTAGAGATAAGCATTTTTAGGTGTATTTTTAGTTATAAATATGGGATTAAACAAGAGATTGTAATATATATTATATATTATTATAAATACAATATATTTTTTGGTCTAGTATTATTTGTTTTATCATCTGCATGTGACTTTTTGACACATTATTTTTAAAAGCAATTATGCTATAATTGATACATATATAAAATTGAGACATTAAACTGGGAACAAGTGTGAGATATGTCTGATCATAATATATGAAATAAAAGACTTCTCAAGATCAATAAATAATAGACACCAAAATTAAAATATGGGCCAAGTAGATGCACAAGCAATTCACAAATAAAATAACTAATAAAGTAAAGGAATAAAAATTATTGATTTTAATATTAGGAAAGCAAGAAATATCTTTTTTCTCCATACTGGCAAAGATATAAGTTAAGTATATTATTTAGTGTTGTTTATGGTATATTCTTGTACATAAGTATGTTAATACACTTTATATTAAAAATAAAAAAACATAGATTATTCAGTTTTACTATTCTATTCATTATGTAATCAACATGTACAGTCAATATATAATGTACTTATCCCTGAGCAATTTATAAGGATGAATTAAGAAAAAACATCAATTTATTAGTAATATGGAATGCTTTAGAGCCACATTGGATGAAATAGTGTTATTAATTATATAAAGTTTTTAAGAGCCATGTAATATTAAATAAATATTAAAAATCATAACATTGGATGATATTAAATGGACATATGCCAACACAAATACTGTTATCTAGGAGTTTATACAGGGATGTGCAGATGTTTTAATTAGAAAGTTCCTATATAGGCTTATAAAAGTTATTCAATTGGTAACTCCAGCTGAGGTTATCACAGCTGGTTGAATTGCGAATCAGTTATAGTTTTCTTATAGTTTCTTTCTGCTTTCTAAATATTTTATAATAAGCAGATATCACTTTCATAATAAGAAAAATATGGAATTTTAAAATAAAGGATGTGGGGCCTGGGAAGCAGATCTCTAGCTTCATTTTATTAATACATCATCCTGGGTTTATGTATAACTTAGGTATTTGATATCTCACAGAGTTAAGTGATATGGAACAAATTTATTAAGTTTTAATGGGGGGAAATGCCTGGGGGAGGTAAAGTACCACAAGGGGAGTAAATGCCGTCTACTTTCTAGTTGGTCTACATCCTGAGCTATCATCCTATCAGAGCCCGATATTGCTTTTGAATGGATATTTCCAAGTTGAACTCAAAATTAGCAGGGATTTAATTTTGGAAAAACACCCCATGTAATTTCCTTAGTTGGAATGCAATTAAGGTCTTCAAAGACTTATTTTTGGACGCCTATTTTAAACAATTATTACAAATTTACCTAAACTTATTCTGAATTTTCCGATGTGTAAAATATTCTAAATTTTTTTAAGCAAATCTCCGAAAAAGTTTCCAAACACAAGAAATAAGTTCACTGTTAACTTTACAATACTAGAAATAAATAGTCTTATATTTTTAGAAGGCATAGAAAAGAACACATTTAAATGAGCTTGGGAATTAGCCTGCCTTTCACCTCGAGATTAAATCAGATCTTTTCCTGTGACAAGTGGAGTTGATGAGAAGATCACAGTCAACAATGTACTAAGGCAGGCAATATTTTAAGAGAAAAATGGAAGAAAATTCCAGGAGTTGACATTTAGATTAGTCCAGGAGTAACAGGGAACTATTTTACAAAGTTTGAAATTATATTCAGTTTAATGTTTTTCTATACTTAATGTACATGCTACTGGCATGTACATTATTTTTTCAGAGAATCAATATCATTTATTTTCTCTAAGAGAAGATTGCTTCCAATTGGTCTGCTTTGTTTGTGAGGAAAATTTTCATGTATGGTACAGGAGTTCAATAAATAATGACAAATGATGACTGCCTCTGACCTCTTCCCCAGACAAGCTCTGTGCACCCCTCCTCCAGTATACTCGCAGACATTACACACCTGTTCATACACAAATTTGTTTCATATTTTTTCAGTTTTGAGCAATATTGTCTTTCATGTGCAGGTTTGCACATATTTTCATTCTACTTATTATTATAATAATCAGTAATTTACTTCATATTTTGCTTCTTTATTTTTTAATAACTTTCCACTAGTGAAAGTTATATGTGGGCGTGGACCTTGTTTGTTTTACTGAACTGGTAAAAACTCATTAAAGACGTCACAGCTGTGGCCTTATGGTGTATGTATTATTTGATGTAACAAAGTAAACATTGTTCAGGTTAAAACGTATTTAAAATACAACAAGATTTTTATAAATATTGCAGGAAAGCTTAACTTCCAAAATTTAAAAAGAACAAAAATGTCTTACTATCCTGAATATATTCAAAGTAAAATATCATGTCGTGGCAGAATCAGGATAATAGTAAAATAAAACCATAAGCATGTGTCCCACCAAACCTGTCAGTTGTTTGCAGAGAACCAAAGAAGGATACGACACACGGACACCTGATGGGCCCCGTCAGTTAAGCGTCTAACTCTTGGTTTCACCTCAGGTCAGGATCTCAGGTTGCGCGATTGAGCCTGAGTAGGCTCTGTGCTCAGGGAGGAGTCTCCTAGAACCCCCCTCCGCCATCCTTCCCCGCTGCTCCTTCCCCGGCTCTTGCTTTCTCTCTTTCTTAAGTAAATAAATAAATAGATGAAATCCAAAAGAACAATGCACATTTTTTTGCCCTCTGCTTTTTTTGTTTTTTTTTTTTTTTTGTTTTTGTTTTTTTTTTTGCAATAGTATATATTATAAGTGCTGTTAATGTCACGATGGCCTTTTCTAACTTGCCTTTAATGGCCAGTAAGAAGGGAACTTGAAATGAAAAACTGAGAGATGAAAAAAATCTTAAAAAGACAAAATGGACCCATCTGTCAGCCTGCTAGGAAATCACCAACCAGCAGTTCGAGCTGACCGATTCACTCTTCGGAGGCACAGTCCTCCTTGAGACTGGATACGAGTCATGACAATAAAACTGTCTATGCTGAGGACATGGCCGGCGATAGCAGGGCTGCAGTGAAGTGTGGCAGTCAGGAGCGTTAGCCGGTAATTGTCCCCCAGGACTGAGATGGGGGGAGGAGAAGACAGACGAGATGAGGCAATACTTTGAGCAGATTAAAGCAAATGCACATTTCAAAAATTTCCATCTAGCAAAGTCTAAACTATTAATTGAAATGTTCTATTTTATTTATAAGAAGTATCTTCAAAAATAATGTCAAGGAATATTAAAATGGGAAGGATAATGCAATGGGATATATCTCTTTCTACCTCTCCCCTTGTATGTATATATATAATTTTTTTATATATATTTCGGTTACTTCCTATAGTTACCAAGACCAAGTATAGTTCTATATATATATATATATGGGACTACAAATAATATATATCTAAAATATGTGTGACTGCAAATAATATGTATATGTATATACTTATATTTCATATTCTGGGCATACATTATAATTTGAATTATGGGACCTGTGATCTGTTGAGCTGGCTTCTTTTTTTAAACAATGTTTTCAAGGTTCATCCATATTGTAGCCATTATCAGTCTAAATTACCTTTAATAGCAGAATAATATGCCATTGTATGGCTATAACCCATTTTTTTTCCATTCATCAGTTGATGGGCATTAGTGTTGCTACTACTTTTTGTCTGTTATGAATAATGCGGTTATGAATGTTCATGCACGAGTTTTTGTGTGGATATATATTTTCATTTCTCTTGGATAAATACACAAGGAGTCAAATTGTTCTGTCATTTTGTAACTATATTTAACTTTTTGAGGAACTGGCAAAATATTTTCCGAAGCACCTCTATCATTTTACGTTCCCAAGTAAATGTAGTAGGATTCCAATCCTCTCACTTCTTATTGTCTGTCTTTTCAAAGGAAACCATCTTAATAGGTATGAAGTGATATCACATTGTCATTTGATGTATAGCTTCAAAATGGCTACAAAGGTTGAATATCCTTCCATGTGCTTGCTTCCCTTGTGTATTTTCTTTGGAAAATATGCATTCTAATCCTCTGATCATTCTTAAGTATTTGTTTTTATTACTAATGAGTTGCAAGAGTGCTTTACCTATTCATGATATAAATCTTTTATCATGTATGTAATTTACAAATATTTTCTCCAATTATGTGAGTTATCATTTCAGTTTCTTGATATTTATCCTTTGAAGCACAATAATTTTTAATTTTGACGCAATATAATTTGGCATTATTTTTCTTTTATTGATGGGGGTTTGGTTTCAGGTCTAAGAAAATATTACCTGACCCAAGGTTATGAGATTTATTCCAAGGTTTTCTTTTGATTTAAGTTTGTGTTAAGTTTTTTAAAGATTTCTTAAAATGTATTTATTTGTCAGGGAGAGAGAGAGGGAGAAAGAGAAGGTGCTTAAACAGGGGGAATGGCAGGCAGAGGGAGCAGCAGAGGCTTCCACTGAGCAAGGAGACTGATTGATGCTTAACTGACTGAGCCACCCAGGCAACCCTTGAGTTAATTTTTTATGAGTGATATTAAAAAATGGACCCAATAGCATTATTTTGCACGTGGATATCCACTCATCCAGGTACCATTTATTGATAAGATTATTCTCTATCTCCTGAACTGTCTCAGCATCCTTGCTGAGTATCAAATGACAATAAGTGTAAGATTAGAATAGAATGGAAGAAATCAATGCAATTATCTGCAAAGGGTTTTGAAACATTCATTTTCTGGCCTTTGGCATACAGAATATCAGTATCCTTAAAAATTAGTGAAACGCAGTAAAGTATATTCCAACCAAGATAGGAAGTTGAAGATTTGGTATTTATGTATTTTAGGATCTTTTAATCAAGTCAAGCCAGAGCTTAAACAACCTATTGGCATACAATACTTGACCTTTCTGAAAAGCACTGAAAAGACTAATTTATTGCTCATCTCTAGTCAAAAATGTATTTCTTGGAATTCCCAGACTGGATATTCATATCCCTAGAGAAAAGAACACTACATCAAAAACTAGTGATGTACTGTATGGTGACTAAATTAACATAATTTAAAAACAATAATAAAAATATATACCTCAAAAGTTTTTTCTCTGACAAAATTTGTCATACTGGGGAGCATTGCAAATATTAGCTTATCAATTAAAAGTTTAGTAAAGTAATGTGATACAATGCTATAACTTATATTCCTATCTCTGTCTTCCTTTTAAGATATTTAATAGTTTTAATAGGATTAGTAGTACAGGCCTTGTTAGCAGGGGCAAAGTCAAATTTGTTAGGCAAAATGATTGTCATTCACGATGGCCACGGAGTAGAAAATTATTCTTATACTTAATTTTCATGGGAGGCAAAGTAACACAAAAAAAGGTATAGTTCTCCTAAAGATCTAGTTTTCCTATTGCTGAGTTGCTGTTGTCATTTCAGAGTTAATGGTGACCTTCCTGGAATAGAAGATAGCACCAAAAGCTAAAATATAGGAAGTGAGCATCTTTGAATAGATGAACAGTTACTTCCAACTTTTAGGTAGGTGGAATTTATGATATTTCATCCTGCTTTTCTCTCTTTCACATACATTTTATCTTAATTTCTTTTCATTTACATTAGCTTATTTTCATTTACGTGACTCAGATATCTGTAAGCAAGTTTCCCTTACAATGTAGAAATGAAGCAACATCATATGATTCATGACTGAATAAACGCAACTAACCCACTTAGGGATGATTAAAGCAAGCGAGCAGCAGTGTTCTGCATCGGAACACTTGTATAACCAATTTCATCTGGGCAGGACTATCCAATTACTTTCAAATATATATTAGTGAAGCATTATAAACATTACAGTGTGCTGGTTGAAACAGAACAATAAAATGTGTGCCCATTTATGTAAATCACCAAGCAGTTTTTTCTCATTGTTTTCTAGGTGGCATTTTTAGTAGCAAAGTCAGCTAAAGGTCAAATTAAAAACCCTATAATTTATAGAACAGAGAAAAGGAAAAACGGGATCTAATTATCCTAGATCAACCCTGAAGATAAAATTTTACTTTGGAGAAGTTTATTTCGTTCCTGAAAGCTGGAGATTTGCAAATTAAGACAGAATCTATTTTCTAAAGGCTGTTTTCTTAATTATAATTTAGTATAAATAATTATACTTGATTTTCCTTTTTGAGCCAATGCATCGCTTTGCCCACCGTTTCGCAGCCCACCTTTGCAGGCGCTGCCTGAGGACTGCCCACGCGCGTCGCCCGCAGGCCACGGTCCTGCGCCCCGTCGGATCCGGGCCCGGCTGCCCCTTCCCTGCGCGGCCGTGCGGAGCGGGCGGCGTCGGTTGTCCCGGGGGGAACACGTGCAGAGCAGGTGGGTGAAGGCGTGTCTAGGAGGAGCCTTCGCAGAGTCCCTCCGCGATCCCCCGGGAAACGCTGCGGCTTCCCCGAAGGCGGCGACTCCCCCCAGAGCTCTTGTCCATCCCGGTCCCGCCCTGGACGCCGCTTCTTCCTTCCTCCGCGGCTTCCTGCGTTTCCCTCCGTCCTTCCCGCGCGGCTCTTCCTCCTCCTTCCTCCTCTCCTCCGCCGCAGCGACGCGACCCGACGGCGCCCCGGGGGGATGCGTCCGAGCGCTGCGCCCACGGGGTCCGCAGGGTCCGCGGGGTCCGCCGGGTCCGCGGGATCCGCGGGGTCCACCGGGTCCACGGGGTCCACCGGGTCCACCGGGTCCGCGGGGTCCACGGGGTCC
>NC_081559.1:6276203-6305515 GCF_022355385.1 Mustela nigripes | reverse complement strand
GGGTCCACCGGGTCCGCGGAGTCCACCGGGTCCACGGGGTCCACCGGGTCCACCAGGTCCGCGGGGTCCACCGGGTCCGCGGAGTCCACCGGGTCCACGGGGTCCACCGGGTCCACCGGGTCCGCGGAGTCCACCGGGTCCGCGGGGTCCGCCGAGTCCGCGGGGTCCGTCGCGCCAGGATGGAGCTGTCACCACCCCCGGACTGGGCGGGTAAGTGTTTCTTATCAGCGCCACCCCTTGTATGATCCCAAATTGAACAAATGGAAGCTTTGAAAACCCCTCAGGAACAAGAGGACTTTCTTCCCGGGATGTTTTGCGGTATCAGTTGTCCACGAAGTAGGAGGAGGTAGAGGGAGCAGGAGCAGGAGCAGGAGCAGGAGCGGGAGACCGCGACGGCCTGCGGCGGGGCTGCGTCCATCGTGTTCCTCGTGTGCAAACAAAGAAGTGTTGGTCACAAGAAATGATTTTATTTGTCCACTCCATAAGGGGATCCTCGCCCCTGGTTGTTATTTAGGTTTCAGATAATCATGTTTTTCACATGCTATATGGACTCGGTTAGTTTTATTGGTGCCAAGAGCTTAAGTCAAGTCGACGGCTGTTTGGAATTATTCACAAAAAATAGGAATTGATGCTTAACATCACACAGCGCTAAGAACTTTTGAAGATCAAGAAATCTCTCTCTCTCTCTCTCTTTTTTTTTTTTTAGATTTTATTTATTTATTTGACACAGAGAGAGAGACAGTGAGAGAGGGAACACAAGCAGGGGGAGAGCGGGAGAGGGAAGCCGACTCCCCGCTGAACAGGGAGCCCTACATGGGGCTCCGTCCCGGGACCCAGGGGTCATGAGCTCAGCGGAAGGCAGACTCAACAACTGAGTCACCCCCGCATCCCAGGAAATCTTAATGAGGCCGCGGTGTAGCGCCCTTGATGAAAGATTCCTCTAGTCTTTTCTAATAAGATTCCTCCAATTGTCAAAAGATAGATGTTGTTGGATATATTTTTCTTTCCTGTCGTTTTATTTTTGTTTAAAGGACCAAGAAAAGTAGATGATATCTCAGAGATGATTAAAATGTTACTAGAAGAGAATGTCAATTATTTCCTCACTGATCCCCAAAACAAATAAGCAAAAAAGCTTATCACATCAATTAATATTTCTTAAATGAAAGGAATGAGTAAGAAAACCACTAAACAACTTCTCAAATATATTAATCTCTTTTAATATTCTGAAAACAATATGGACGTTGCCTTTACTTCCTACCTGGCAACTCTAAGGACCTTAAGTGATATATATAATATAATATTTTAATATGTATTGAAATAATACATATTGTTATTGAAATAATAAAAATGTATTTTAGAAGGACGAATACAATTTTAAATTAGTTATTGGAAGATTTTAGAAAATAAATAAAAAATTAAATAACCAATATTGCTACATTTTTAAATAGCCTGTATATAAGCATGACTCATGTTTTCAAAACATAAAATAAATTACACACCTTAGAGAAAGGACAATTGAAGCACAACTTATTTTTGTTAATTGGAAATATGTTCATATTCTATTTTTTATTGGATCTGATCACATTTACTTTTAAACCATTTAAATTTGGTAAGTGCTTCACTTCTAACAGTGTATATGGTTATTACGCATGATACATTATGGGATGAGTTATTGAGTGGAAGGTTTCAAGCAAAATTTTATTACCATATGAAAAAAATGGCACAATATGAAAAGTGCAACCTGTATAGATTATTAAAAAATTCGAAGTATGAACTGCCTGTAGTTTGTGGTTTAATGTTTTCCTTACCACATCACTTCTACCTTTCATAGTACGGAAATGTCTGCTAAGATGGAAATGTGATTTTTTTTTTTTTTTTTTTAAGATTTTATTTATTTATTTGACAGAGAGAAATCACAAGTAGGCAGAGAGGCAGGCAGAGAGAGAGAGAGAGGAGGAAGCAGGCTCTCCGCTGAGCAGAGAGCCCGATGCGGGACTCGATCCAGGGACCCTGAGATCATGACCTGAGCCGAAGGCAGCGGCTTAACCCACTGAGCCACCCAGGTGCCCCGGAAATGTGATTTTTTTAAAGATCTTATTTATCTATTTGAGAGAGAGAGAGGGAGAGAGAGAAAGCAAGTGAGCAGGAATGGGGGAAGGGGCAGAGGGAGAAGCAGGTTCTCTGCTGAGCAGGGAGCCTGATGTGGGGGCTCTACCCGAGCACCCTGAGATCATGACTTGAACTGAAATCAGACCCTTAACCGACTGAGCCAACCAGGCACCCCTGAAAATATGATTATGTTTTATTTCTCCATTGTCCAGCAGACTAGCCAATAGCCACAGGTCGTCACTGAGCCCTTGGAATATGACTTGTGTACTTGAAGCACTCAATTTTTAATTTGATTTACTTTTAATCAGTTTCACTGTAATAGTCACGTGTGGCTAGCATATCTTACTAAACGCGTAGGTCTAGAATGTCAAGTAGCAGGTAGCTTGGAAGAATAAAAAACGCGAGAAAGCGCTTTCTGTGCATTAGAGCCGGCCCAGTGTGTTAATGGGAGCTTCTTCCCGGACCTCACTGGATACTTCCCTTTGCTTTCCCAGCCAGCAAAAAAGTCAACCTTGAAAATGCACACATTTGAGTGCCTTGAAGATTGCGAGGTATACTCCGCCATCTTGCCATTTGAGACAACATGGATGGAACTAGAGCGTATCATGCTTAGCGAAATAAGCCAAGCAGAGAAAGACAACTATCATATATGATCTCCCTGATATTAGGAAGTGGTGGTGCAACATGGGGGCTTAAGTGGGTAGGAGAAGAATCAATGAAACAAGATGGGATTGGGAGGGAGACAAACCATAAGTGACTCTTAATCTCACAAAACAAACTGAGGGTTGCTGGGGGGAGGGGGTTCTGGAGAAGGGGGGTGGGGTTATGGACATTGGGGAGGGTATGTGCTTTGGTGAGTGCTGTGAAGTGTGTAAACCTGGTGATTCACAGACCTGTACCCCTGGGGATAAAAATATATGTTTATAAAAAATAAAAAATTAAAAAAAAAAAGATTGCGAGGTATTTCTCAGCATGATAAGCAAGTGCCACATTCTTATCATGATTGTGAAAATAATAGAACTTATTTTAAAAATAAAATCTCAAATCAGTGTCTCAAAACAAGTAAAGATAGTCTGGAAAATAAATGGAAATACAGATAGTCTACTGACCCCAATGTCCTTAAAGACTTCACTGTTTAGTACAGAGGCAGTCATCACAAATGAAAATCAAAGGCACAAAAAATATGATTACAGGACTGTGGAGACACTGTATTACACAGGTAGGAAATTATAAATATATGTTATTTATTTAAAAATACAAAATGGTTAATTGTAAAAATGCTTACATGTAAATGAGGTAGTTTTTTTAAATAAAAGTTTATTTATATATATTTACCTCCTTTAGATGCTGGCTAAGTGTTCCATTATAACATTCCATTTATTTAATTTATACATTGATCTTTTCGAAAACTATTTGGAGTTGGCCTGCTTCTTGCCGGTGCCGGTGCTAGACGACTTTCATTACTACAATGTATCTCAGGGTCTATGGAGAGTCTAACAAGTACATGAATATTATAATTAAGGAATTCACTACGTCCATAAGAATATGCAAAGGTTATTCTGAGAAAACAAAAGAAGGGCATCTGGCAGTCACAGACTGAAGTGTAAAGAAAAAAAAAAAGAGTTTTACCAATAGGTGGCCACTTGAGGACAGAAACTATTTTTATTCATTGCCACATCCCTCGTCCTATGCAATTATTCCTATGAAACTCTATTATTACTGTCTTATAATATACTCACTTTTGTGTGGACACTTGAAAGAATGGCAAAAATTATCCACATGAAATAAAAGTTGGAAGAAACACATCAGGCAGAGGGAAAGACTGTGCAAAGCACAGACACATGGATTTCCATGAATTTGGATATAACAGAGAATTTGGTTTAAGCCTGGACAAAAGGGAAGGCAAGGGAAGGAGATGAGTTGGGGAGACGAGGTTGGAATCCTGAGGGGCTTCTGTAAAGAGTCTGGATTTTATTATTATGAATGCTGTCTGTAACTACTGAAGGACTTGAAATTGCTGACTAATTTTCTTAAGACTCAGATTTATTTCCCTGCGGCCTTGAGTACATAATGATTTGCACGGCTGCTGTAATGATATTCGGGGGCACTGTATAAATTCAAGTTCACAGATGTCAATGAGTAATATTCCTATTAATGATGACACTATCAGAAGCATGTGTATCTGATTTACAGCGACATTCAAAAGACTTATTGTTGGATCATGAAACGTTATTTAATGTGGAATAGAAGTGGAGAGAAAAGTTAATATAAGTCAGCGCAGGATTTAGAGATCAAAGAGGAGGCGTATTGAGGTCTCTTCACACTAACTAGCGTACAACTCTTTGATATTGGGATTGAAAGACTTTGTAATATATGAAAAGGAGGTTGCTTTTTCTTCTAAAAAGCATATATTATACTATACAATAAGAAAATCCTGATTTCTCAAGAAAAAACAACAAAGAAAATCCTGATTTTATAAGAGTAGTTCATTACATGCAAGAGGGTATCATTCTCACAATATCGTCATACTGATTAAGATACACAAATGTATAATGATCCCTTAATATATTAATTAATTATAATATAATTAATTATAAATATAATATAATTAATTTATCTTTATCCCTTCATTATGTATTAAGGGATACACATATATATGTATGCACAGATAGATAAAGACCAAAGGAGATTGAAGAGAGACAAGAACAGGTATTCCGTTGGAGAACTGGTTTCAGGGCAAACCACCCTGAAATCTGGAGACAAGCTCATTCAGAGAGAGGGCAATGAGATCTGCTGACAGGAGGGAGACGCTGCCAGAGCCAAAACCTGGTAGGAACATGTAAATGGTCACTGAAACAATTGCCAGTGTTGAGTTTCTTCTAGCATGAGAGGGAAACACTTCTGGAGGGCCACAATCCGAAAACAACACAGTATGCTGTACTTTTCCCTGCAGGGGAAAAAAAAAAAAGTATACTGATGTATTTCAGTACAGTAATGTCATAAGAAACTTCTTTGTCATGTCAGTCCAAGAAATTTTCTAGATGTGATATAATGTTCCCTTACAGATGAGTAAACGGAGACCACCGGATAGCTACGGTTTTCTCTCATTCCCCTCTAAGGCACTAGAATAAGGCTGGCTTTGGAATCTGTAAGGAATAGATAGCAGACTATTAACTAGATAAAAATTGTTTTATGCATGAATGACAGTTTAATCCACTTAGAAGTAGAAATGTTTCGTATACTGGAGCATGCCTGATAATTGCCCAACATTTGTGCAATACTCCATGCTTTGGGCCAATGAGTCTCCTTCCCAAAACATTCAAAATCAAAGGGGAAAAAAAAGACATTAAAGTACATTATTTTTATTGCTCTTTTTTTTTTAAGATTTTATTTATTTATTTGACAGACAGAGATCACAAGTAGGCAGAGAGGCAGACAGAGAGAGAGAGGGAAGCAGACCCCCCACTGAGCAGAGAGCCCGATGCGGGGACTCGATCCCAGGACCCCGAGACCATGACCCGAGCCGAAGGCAGTGGCCCAAGCCACTGAGCCACCCCGGCGCCCCTATTTTTACTGCTCTTGAGCCTATTATATTGCCCTATAAATAACAATAGGTACATAACAAGGACCACCCTTTTTTCTAAGTTTTGTGATGAACAAAGAGGTTGTCAACTACAAATGTTCTAAAAAAAATCAATATAAGCTAACTAAGTTTAAGTTGATGAGTTTATTCAAACACTTTTTAAATATTTATTTTTTTATGTAATCTCTAACTCCCCAATGTGGCGCTCAAACTCACAACCCCAATATCAAGAGTCCTATGGTCTTTTGACCAAGATAGCTCATTACCCCTATTCAAACATGTTTTAATGAAATATATTAATAACTACTTAATATTGAAATTCAATATAATTAAATATCAGACTCATAAAAGAAGACATAAAATAGCATTATATAGTTCCGAGGCAACATATAGCACTGATGGCTTTTTGACTCCAATGCCTGTGGAGACCACAGCAATCTTTATTGTTCCAAAGACATGTACACAGTCACATGCAACCTTGGAAATTTCATGGTCTCTGTTATGCTGCACTTAACTTTTTTTACTTATATATGAATAATAAACAAGAAAAATTGGTTACTATAATAATAAACTAGCAAAATATTAATTACTGTTTATGATTTCAAGTTTAATGCTTTTGTGCTTGTAAGTGTGACGAATCACACTTATACATTACAAAGTTCAGTAATGTTCCAGGGCTTCCAAGTCATGGCTTTAAAAAGCAGAATCATATAATTTATTTTTATAAAAAATACAATTCACAACACCTGCAAATGATAATGAAGTAATTAAGGTCTCTGTCAACCCAATTTTGAGACTGAAATTGAAATTGAAATACATGTACCTTGTAGGGAAAACAAGGGTTTTTTTTTTAAACAAGAATTTTTGTTGGCATTTTAATCATTATTTTTCTAATTTCAACATGTTAGCCTATGTACAAATGGATCAATACTGTCCTCAATGCATTCACACTTTTGTGAACAGCCCATGGGATCATCAGCTTCATCATGGAAGAACAGTTTGGTCACTGTAATGGTGGGCGTGTAGCAAACATTATTCCCTCCCATCGCAATGGCAAGTAAGTCTGTTTCCTCACTGGAACATGTTATGCTTTATTGATTTGATATTAAAATTATCACCACTATTAAGACTTGTCAGACTTGCCTTCAATATCAATGCTGTTTGATAATGTTTCATTGCCTCAAGATATTACCCTGGTGAAAATTTTAAAGATATAAAAATGTATTTTCATTTGTTTTTCAGGAATTAAAAATATACATAAAATAATTGTCTTTAGGTTGAAGTTTATATCTGTACTTTTATTTAGTAATTTAATCTGTAGTTCAATGTACTTTAAAAATGTTCACTTTATTAAAATACATATCTTGTGTCTCACCAATACCGTAAAACTTAGGATCTTGTATCATAGAATTTTGAAATCCATATTTACATTTCTGACCCAATTCATTGCCTGCTGATATGTATTTATTATAGAATATTTTTAAAGTAACTTTGTAGTATATGCCTTATTTCTTTTATTAAAATATTACTGAGAAATATTTTTCAAGATACTATTAAGACATAGCATGTAGGGCATCTGGGTGGCTCAGTGGGTTAAGCCCCTGCCTTTGGCTAAGGTCAAGGTCTTCAGATCCTGTCCTGCATCTGGCTCTCTGCTTGGCAGGGACCCTGCCTCCATCTCTTTCTCTGCCTGCCTCTCTGCCTACTTGTGATTTCTGCAAATAAATAAGTAAAATCTTAAAAAAAAAAAAAAGACATAACATGTAATTGTTTACCTTATCATTGTTTAAGTGAGATTTTAAGCATTGTGGAAATATTAACCAGCTTGTATGTTACTTAAAGAACCATAAATCAATGATTGTTATATATGCTAAAATATTTTTCAAGGAAAACCTCATAAAATTCGCCAACAGGTTTAACAGGCATTGGGATGGGGTGAAGAAGCTTCCACAGGGAGATAAATTCAGCATAATTTTGGTCCTTCTCAACTGTACTCTGTCATCAAATACATTAATATTTGGGTGTTTATTTTTAGAAAAAATATATAAAAGTTAGGGGTTTAATACATTCTCCTCATTTCAGAAAAGAAAATCAGTCAAAATACTTCCATTTTTTCTTCCCTCATAAAGATGATTTTATTTTTTATTTATTTATTTTTTTAAAAGATTTTATTTATTTATTTGACAGACAGAGATCACAAGTAGGCAGAGAGGCAGGCAGAGAGAGAGGAAGGGAAGCAGGCCCCTGCTGAGCAGAGAGCCTGACGCGGGACTCGATCCCAGGACCCTGAGATCATGACCTGATCTGAAGGCAGTGGCTTAACCCACTGAGCCACCCAGGCGCCCCATAAAGATGATTTTAGAATGGAAACTGGGTACCCACATAAATACACACATACACTCACACACACACACGGATTTTTTTTTTTTTTTTACATTCATCCAAGTTGCCTCTTATCTACTAGCTACATTCTATCAATATTTTCCCATGAAGTTTGAATAAAGGTGAAGATGTCCATCTGGGAAGTAGAAATTTAGAAGGGAACCATTGACAACCTTAACCTATCATATTTGTTTTGGGGTTTGGAAAATTGAAAATACCTCAGTTTGCCTAAGAAATTGATAACAACTGTTCATACTTTCAATTTATCATGAAGAGTCAGTGATTTTGATTTATTTATATCATAAAACTATAATATTATTTTTACTTAAATAGTAAGTTAAAAAAATGAAGAAATTTCTTTTTGAAAAGCTTTTTGTTTTTTACCATCTCAAGGGCAGTCAAAATAGATATTTTAGGGAAAAATGCCTAACTTTATAAATGAAAAAGATCATAATCCATGGCATTGAGATTGTAATCAGTCAGATTCCATTTGTGCAGTGTGATTAGGTTCTCAGAAATAAAGAAAATACTGAAGCACCTGGGTGGCTCAGTGGGTTAAGCCTCTGCCTTCTGCTCAGACCATGATCCCAGGGTCCTGGGATTGAGCCCTGAATCGGGCTCCCTGCTCAGTGGGGCGTCTGTTTCTCTCTCTCCCTCTGCTACCCCTCCTGCTTGTTCTCTCTCTGACAAATATATATATATATATATATAAAAAAAAAAAAAAAAAAAAAAAAAAAGATAAATTTTATAATGTTTTTTTTTTTTAAATAAAAAGAATTAGAGCAAGTAGAGTCATCAGTTCCTATCATCAAGGCAACTTCAATGGGTTTGGATGAATGATGCTGATGTTATCGGTTTGTCACTTCCCTTAGCAATGACAGTGAAAAGTGTCCACCATAATTTATTCTAAGTCTTTCTATTGTCACCTCCTCAAATTTCGGCACTGTTAAACACTCTAAAATAGTGCTCCCTACACTCTTTCCCTCTTCTTTATTTTTCTTCCAAGTGTCTTTACTTCTCTCTGACAAGAGCTATTGTCCACGGGGGCAAGGACTTGTGTCTGTTTCACTCAATATTGTATTCCCACTACAAAGAACAGTGCATGCTCTGAGTAAGCATGTGAGAACTTAAAATGTATTTGTCAGTGAATAAATGAAGAGTAATAAATCCATAAAATTGATTTGGTAAACAGAAACATAGAGATATATATTCAATAATATCTACTATCTTCTTCATTTTTGTAGAAACTGGTGAGATTTGTAACTTAAAAAAATTACTAACATAACAAGATAGTTTTTGTTATTTGAAGATCCTAAACAAAATATAAACTGAAAACATTATATTCTGTGTTCTTTTTGGATTCAGTGTTACTCTGTCTGAAATTATAACCAAGTCCTTTTTATATTTTCAAGTTATTACTTGTGTCCGGGAATATAATTTCTAAGTCTTCAATATCTATTATCAGTAGTTCACACAATATATAAATGATGTGTTTTCTTTAAACCTAATTATGGATGATTAATAATGTAATTTCTAATTTATAAAATGAAAAGTAAAATCAGCTTAAATTTCAACTATCCTCTCAAAGGAGGCAAACAGGTAAGATCCAACGTCCTAAAAGCATAATGTACTAAAATCTAAAACCTTGTTTTGGCTTGCTATGCTAAATTTTTAGGCTCATGTGTCATTCAGTTTCCCGGTATATACGTTTTTTCTGGTTGTATCATAGGGACTTCAGAATCAATATCAACATTATAAAATCAGTCAGTCCAGATATTTAATCTCATCTGTTTGAAAACAGTACCTTCTTTTCTTTCTTTTGGGGAATATCAGAGTCCGTCGAAAAGGGAAAAAAATACAAGTTGGAGTGAAGTAGCTGAACAAATGATTTTTTTTTCTTTTGGTTATTTTATTCATTATTTTATTAAAACAGCACATCTAAAGATTGTGAATCGGATCATAGTCAATACATCAGGATAATAATTTCTTATGCGATGTCTTAAGGAATGCCTACCTTTAATATTTCTAATTACATTACATTCGGCTACAAGAGCCTACATGTTAGAACCTGAAACAATAGAGTTGCTAATATCTTCTAAGTATTACCGTATTAGCTAGACCTGCCTTTTTATGTTTACCTTTCTCCTTCCTTTCTTCTTCTTCTTTTTCTTTCCTCTTTTTCTTGGAGAAGAATTTGGGAAGTAGTAAATCTGGGAAAAGAAACATTGTGCACCCTTAGGGCAAAGGCACACACAAGTATGCAGCTACTCTAATTTGGGGCTTTTGCACTGGCCATCACTTCGTACCCTTTACCAGCCTGTGTTCGTTCACTTGAAGCTGTGCTGACAGAGGATTTAATGTGGGAGCAGGTGAGGAGCCAAACTGTTTCTGAATATCCACTAAATTCTTGACTCTATTTCCTTGAATAGAAATAGAAATAATTTTCTCCAATGTAATTATGACACAATTACCTTGAAGCGCCGATCTCATCTTCAGCTCAGATCTGAAAAGGGATTGAATGCACCTTAATTTTTTTATTGCATCTTGTTTAATTTGTATGTTATTTAAATCAATGAATCAAACATAAGGTTATGGAGCATGTAAGAGATGTTTAAGGTGTAAGTATAAAACTGTTATAAAATGGGTAATAATATCTGTGTATAACTGGTTTACACCATATGGGTTCCCATAGCTCAGGGACAGTAGCTGTTCAAGTACCACGTTAAAGAATGGGCATCCAAATGTAAACTCACTTGTAACACTGAGATCTTACCTCTATGTCCTGAGAAACTATTACTACTCAAATCATAAAAGCAGGTTTGTAGGAGACCAGTGAGTATCTACGAATAATCCCGTTACTCCTCACCCATTTGATGCAGATGAACTCTTTTCAACGTAATTCATTCATTTCAAGAGTCATTTACCCTTTTCAATCCTCTGTTTTTTTCATAATTTTATTTGTTTCCTTATGTTAAGAAAGGAAAACACATCAACATAAGTCAGTCACAGTTCTTCCATAGAGCAGACACAAATATAGAAATTTATAATTAGTAGCTAAATAAAGCTTTACTTTAATCATATACTTACCAACCCTCTTCACTAAATATAATGGTAACTTTTAAAAATAATAATAATATCCCCCAAATATCAATATAATTTATATTATTATAATATACAATATATGTAATTTTCCATAATCTCCATGTATAATTCCAAATGTAATTTTTAAATTTACATTTGTATCATTTCTGTGAGCTGTCAGAGTGGTCCTCAGCCCCAAAATGGTGTTGGTCGGAGAGTTAAATCCCTTATTCAAGCTTCTATCTCTGCTAATTCTTGAGCGATAGTCAATACCTGTTCTAATTCCTTGTCCACTATTTTTCCCTGTTCAAAAATACTGTAACTACAATGATGAAGAAATATTTATAGGTTATAATGTCTGCATTTTCATGGTTCAATAATCACTGTTAAAGAATCCCTGAATACAAAATTACAACCTCCGTTAATGGTTCTGACAGAACTCTTGGTTATAGAGTCAGTACACTCCCTCTGAATAAACTTCATTATACATAGGATGTAATTTTGTTGGGGGGGGGAATGACTGTAAGTGCCCTTGCTCTGGTCCTCACTTCCAGCCAAGTTTTTCTATAACAAATTTAACGAAAGCCAATGAAATCTCCAAATATTCAAAGTTTATATAGCCATTAATTTTAAATTTCAATAGTATACACAGGGCTGTGACTTTTTAGGTCATCCTTTTTGTTTATTTAATCAATGCCATTTTAGAAATATGAAAATTGAGATCTTAATTTTCCCTCAAACTACTGCACCCAAAAATGAAACTTCTTTTTTTTTTTTTTTTAAAGATTTTATTTATTTGTCAGAGAGAGCGAGCGAGAGAGAGCGAGCACAGGCAGACAGAGTGGAAGGCAGAGTCAGACGGAGAAGCAGGCTCCCTGCGGAGCAAGGAGCCCGATGCGGGACTCGATCCCAGGACGCTGGGATCATGACCTGAGCCGAAGGCAGCTGCTTAACCAACTGAGCCACCCAGGCGTCCCCAAAAATGAAACTTCTTTGTGAACAACTTTTCACCAATATTAACTTTACTCTCATCCCCACCCCTAGGAATGAAGTTGTCTTTTGAGAAATGACCTCCTAAATGCTTGGATTCTACTACGCAATCAATATACCTCAAATAAAGAAAAATTATCTCGTTGACAGATGGCAAAGATTTATCCTACAATTGCAAATAAAACTCCAATTTACCTCAGTTTCATCGTTTGTAAAATAAGCAGATTGGATATTTAGTGTTCAAGCTTCAGTTCTACCAGTCTGTCATATTTATGGTGGCTCTTTATAAGAATTAACGGGTGTTTTCTCATGACAGGTGGCATAGCCCTTGCTGAAAATAGTTTGTCATTCTGGAAAATTTTCAGAAACCACCCAGCCTATTTTTAAAAGAAGTCATTTAATAGAGGAAATTGGCTACACAGTTGATAAGAGAGCCAAGCAAGGTCTTTGTGATCAGCAGCGATAAGATCTCTACCAACCCTCGGACAGGCAGAGCAACCCAGGACCTGAGCATCTGTGATGAGTGGGAACCAGGCCAGGTCTGCTCTGATGAGCTCGAGGTTGACGTGAGTGAAAGAGTGGAGCCACGGAGGCAAAGCGACCGCCAGAGTTCATTTCAGAAGTGAGCAAGCTTCTGTGAAGAATGACTTTTTTTTTTTCCTGAATCTTACTGTGACCATCAAATACCTCAGATTTCATAAGCATCCAATATATGTGCATTAAATAGACTTTTGTTAAATGTTTGAGGTCCATTTTCTCCCTTGCTTGATATGAAGAAGAGGTACATATTTGTATGAAACACATAGAAAATTCGGGTATAAATAATGTCTTACAAATTGAGTCAAATATGACACTGAAAGTACACAATTTCAAGGATATGTTTGTCTTCATTTCTCAATTGACAAAGAATGCTAAAATTTCAGTGTAAAGTTTTCTGCTTCAAACTCTCTGTCAAGTGTTTAGTAGTCTGTAAACAAGCAGCCATATTAATTCTGGATAATTCTACACATATGTAATTGCAAATATTTAATGTATTTACATTTGTCAAGTGGCAACTATATAAGTCTAAGTAACCATTTTCTCATAAATATTTTGTATACTTCCTGAGTTTTCCAAAACATACAGTGTGACCATATCCTAAATCTAAGTGTACTTTAAAAATACATAAGAGAAGCAATTATCTTTTTCCTAAATCTCATTGACAACCATTCCACAATTGATTTTATAGCTTAAAATTGATTACAGAAACACTACTTGTAGACTCTGTAAGTACCGTCTGTGGAGTTCAGATAGTTCCCACACAAACTC
This sequence comes from Mustela nigripes, assembly GCF_022355385.1. Lineage (NCBI taxonomy): Eukaryota > Metazoa > Chordata > Mammalia > Carnivora > Mustelidae > Mustela > Mustela nigripes. The sequence goes on along the minus strand of NC_081559.1, from coordinate 6,292,062 downwards.
CCTTTGCTTGATAAGCTTATACAGAGAGAGCAGGCCAATGTCATTTTATATGTGAATGCCACTTTGTCTACAATGATGAGCCAGTGAATTTTGGAGAAAACATAGTTTGTGGTACAATTGAATTTTGTGGAAGTTTACTAGTAGACATCACCTGAACACTGCAGTGTTCCTCTAACACATAAAGTTCTTAAATTTTTTTTCTTGGACTATAAAAATACAACAAAACTACTTGTAGGGAGATTATGCAATCGGTGGATGTAAACCGAGCATCACCTCCTTTGGGAATTTCAAAAGTACCTTATTATATTTCACAGAACGCTATCTGTTACTCCTAGAAATCATGAGAAGAACTGTCAGTGCTACTGTTGTGTGTGCTGTTACGACTGATTTGTTACCTGAGGTTCCTTCGGCCGGTGTGCGTGTGTGGCCTGTACCAGCCCCGGTAGCCACTGCGGCAAGGCCATGATCAAGGGCTGAAGCAGCTTCTTTGCCTCACATGCTGAATGATTCATGTGCTCCGAGCGAACCGTCCCGTTTGAGATGACCAGATGACAGCACGCCGTGCCGGCGGCTGCCGGGTCCCAGAGTTGATGCCTGTGGCTGTAAATCTATGTTTTGTTTCGGTGTTTATCTGCAGGATACTTTCTCCCTTGCCTGACTGTGCCCCGATTCTCCATGCAGGCTTTATTTACCTCGTCTGCTCTCCAGCCTCCAACTCACTGAAGCCGAGTTGCCAGGAGTCTGCATTTGGAATTAATATGTGGTATGGCACAGACTCCTTCCCAAAAGAAACCTTTTTAATTTTCTATGCCTGTGATTTATTCCAATGTAATTTTATAGTTCTTAAAATAACATTAATCTTTAGCAAATACCTCCAAGACATCATGCAGATAAAACGTGCCCTATGGCAAAATCTCGGTAGTCTGGGTTCATGAATGTGTAATTTAAGACAGCTACACCAGGAGAATAGCGGAAGTTTATACCGTATACATGTATGTTTTTTACTGCTGAAAAACTACTAGGAAGAAGGGAATCCTTACTCTATTTAGAAAAAAAAAATATTTTGAAAGCTACTCTAATTGCAGGGACAAGATGATACATTTAATAGAAATAGATAGGTCGCCAGAATATGTAGTCAAAGATCCTATTTCATAATACTATATTGGTGTTGCATATGGCACCAAAATATTTTTGTTTACTATTTTTTTAATTTAACCTTTTATTAAAATTCTAGTTACTTGACATATGCTTTAATATTGGTTTCTTTCTTTCTTTTTTTTTTTTTTTAAAGATTTTATTTATTTATTTGACAGAGAGAAATCACAAGTAGATGGAGAGGCAGGCAGAGAGAGAGGGGGAAGCAGGCTCCCTGCTGAGCAGAGAGCCCGATGCGGGACTCGATCCCAGGACTCTGAGATCATGACCTGAGCCGAAGGCAGCGGCCTAACCCACTGAGCCACCCAGGCGCCCTTTAATATTGGTTTCAAGAGTAGTGTTTGTGATTCATCAGTTCCATATGACATCCAGGGGTCATCACAAGAGTACGCCTCAACCCCCATCACCCATTTAGACCACCCTCACCCACCTCCCCTCCAGCAACCCTCAGTGTGTTCCTCATAGTTGAGAGTTTCTTATGGTTTGCATCCCTCTCTCTTTATTTCTCCCCTCCCCCAAGTTCATCTGTTTTATTTCTTAAATTCCACAAATGAGTGAAATCATATGGTATTTGTCTTTCTCTGACTGACTTTTTTCGCTTAGCACAATACACTCTATCTCCATCCAAGTCATTGAAAATGGTTAAGATTTCGTTCTTTTTCATGGACTGAGTAATATTGTTTTGCAGATATATACACATCTTTCTCCATTTATCTGCTGATGAACATTTGGGCTCTTTCCAATATTTGGTTACTGATAATGCTGCTCTATGATAAAGGGTTCATGTGCCCCTTTGAATCAGTATTTTTTTTATTCTTTCGGTAAATACCTAGTGGTGAAGTTGCTGGGCCATAGGGTAGCTCTGGTGTTAACATTTTGGGGGATCTCCACACTGTTTTCCATAGTGGCTGCACCAGCTTGTATTCTCACCAACGGTATAAGAGGGTTCCCCTTTCTCTGTATCCTCACCAATGTTCATTGTTTCCTGCCATTAACTGTAGCCATTCTGACAAGGGTAAGGTGGTATCTCATTGTGGCTTTGACTTCTATTTCCCTGATGATGAGTGATGTTGAGCATCTTTTCATGTGTCCATTAGCCATCGGGATGTCTTCTTTGGAATCATGTCTCTTTGTGTATTCTGCCCATATCTTAGCTGGATTATTTGTTTTTTGGTTGTTGAGTTTGATAAGTTCTTTATAGATTTTGGATCTTAACCCCTATCAGATGATGTCATCTGTAAATATATTCTCCCATTACCTTGGTTTCCTTTTAGTTTTGTTGATTGTTTCCTTTGCTATGCAGAGTTTTCTTTCTTTCTTTTTAATATTTAATTTATTTATTTGAGAGAGATGAAACAAGAAAGATCACAGGAGGGAGAAGCAGACTCCCTGCAGAGTGGAGAGCCAGATGCAGAGCTCAATCCCAGGACTCCAAGGTCATGACTTGAGCCAAAGGCGGACATTTGACTGAGCCACCCAGGAGCCCCCACAGCTTTCTTGATGAAGTCCCAATGGTTCATTTTTGCTTTTGTTTCCCTTGTCTCCAGACACTTGTCTATCAAGAAGTTTCTACAGCCAATGTCTTCCCTGGGAGAATTTATTTTGAATTTATTTTTATGTATGGTGTAAGAATGTGGTCCGGTTTCATTCTTTTGAATGTAACTGTCCAATTTTCCCAACACTATTTGTTGAAGAGACTGTCTTTTTTCCGCTGGATAGTCTTTCCTGCTTTGTCGTAGATTAGTTGGCCATAGGGTTGTGGGTCCATTTCTGGGCTCTCTACTCTGTTTCATTGGTCTATGTGTCTGTTTTCGTGGCAGTACCATACTGTTTTGATGATCACACCTTTGTAATAGAGCTTTAAGTCCAGAATTGTGATGTCTCTAGCTTTACTGTTGGTTCAATATTTGCAAATCAGTCAACGTGATATACTACATTAATAAATGGCTATGAAATCAAAATATTTTTAAATAAAAAATACCTTTTCAAATTTTTAGTAATTGTTAATTTTATAAGATTCAACTTTACTATTACTCTAAATGTATTGTCTAAGTTATTAACTTATTTCTAAATGGTGTGTGAATAAGGTGAAATGATTAAATGATACTGATAAATGATAAGTGATAAAAGTAATAAAAAATAACCACATAACTGAGGGGAAAAACTTCATTGAAGAAAAAGTCAGGGAATATAAAGAAAGAATCACTCCTTTCAAAAGTTTAATAAATTTTAAATGAGTACTTTCCAGATATCAGGTACTGGTGCGCACACGTAAATAAGCATAGTATAAGGAATCCATAGCCCAGTGAAATCTGAAGCTGTCCATGTGTAGGGCAGGAACAGTAACACATATGCACAAGTACAGATACAGTTACGTTTTTGAGAATTAGAGAAGAGAAGGGAGAGAATCTTGCAACAGGAACAATAACATCTGGAACAGGTTTTATTTTTATTTTGTATCTATGGTGCAGTAGAGTGAACAAGTACAAAAACAAGCAATTGAAATGCATAAAAGCTTGGAGGCACAAGCCAGGATTGTGTACTGGAAACTCTCAGAGGTTTATAATTCTGAGTCTGAAATACGAGGTACATCAGAGCTGGAGAGACAAGTTTGGTTGGTCATGCAACATCACAAATCATTTTAAGAAAATATGCTGTAGCAAAGGGAAGTCATTGAAGAGGAAAGCAGTTAATGACATTTCCATCATTGTTTCAAAGTAAGAAAACTAAAAATGTCAACTTTTAGGTAATCGAGCACTGGGGAACTTTTTATAGTTCAATTTTTTTGCAATTTGTGTGGTCAGAAAAAGACTATTAAACCCAAAGTAGCCTGACCTCTACATGACAGTCCTTCAAAAGAATCAATAATTGTGTTTAAGTTTAAATAGCTTCCACTTTAAATGCTGCTCAGCTTGAAAACTTCTCCTTAAAAATCATCTATTCACCAGATGTGAATTTCTTTTTCTTTTCTAAAATGCATCCCCTGTTACGTAAAGTTCACTTTTACCATTGTTTTCAGGATAATCGATCTCTCTGAACTACAGACTTCATTATGGTTGACTGGAACAACATGAGATGCATTAAATGTGCTACTACAGGACAACATGGATAAGAATTAACTGAGTAGGCTACCTCCTCAATTTATAGAACTAAAATCTTTCCAATTGTTTGAAGAATACAAACTCATAATTGAATCTAAAAGATAAAAAAGTAAGAATGTGTTAAGTAAAACATATCTAAGGTCTAAATAACAGTATGGAACATACCAATTACAATGTAACAAAACTCTTCAAAGATAATAACTATGAATATTTAACTAGACCCTTAGGAGACTATCTGTTTATTGCAGGGACTGAACTTTTTTTTTTTTAATTCTTTTCCACACTGTTTGCCTTTATAAACAACATCACTGCATATTTATTGGTCTTTGTATTATTTCAATCTGCATTCTCAACAAAATATCTAATTTTGTGCATTTCACCCAGTTCTATTTGGAATTTGCACCAAGTAAAAATGATAATAGACAAGAATAGACAAGACAATTATTCGTAATCTCATTGTATTACTTGTTTCATATATATTGAGAATTGAATATTGAAAGTCAAATATTTATTTACCACAATGTCTTATCTCGGCATTGATGGCTTGTTAGATATTGTTTCTGGAAGCTTCCTAACCCACTGAATGATTAAATTGCAGCTTACTTTGAGTTGTAATATATTTAAATCCTTAGGGTACAGCTTCTTAGAGCTTCTGATAGGAAAACATTTCCTGGACGCACTTTATATCCATTATGTATAGATTACAATGGATTTCCAATAAAGGAAGATTAGCCAACCATTAAACTCATGTATGACAAATATAAAACAACTTTTCTTATTCTAGCTGCAAACCATCACCATTTGTCAAATGTGGGTGATGGGCCAGTGCAAATCCCTGTGTGGTGCACACTAATTATAACTGCACTCAACATTTTTGAGAATAAGTTTGTTTAAATCCTGTATACATGACAAAAATTTCTGTGCATATTACATCGCCTTTTTTTATGCTGGCATATTTGTCATTAAGATATAGTTTCCTATAAGCCATACTTTACTTCACTTTGTGGGTCTTACTTTTTATTATGAATATCAAAATTATATATAAGTGGGTAATAAAATGAAGGCCATAAATCATATATATATTATAATACATAATGTATAACATAATATAATATATGACTTATAATCTTCCCAGCAACTTTTCAAAAGGTTATTTATTTATTTATTTATCTATTGACAGACAGACAGACGGAGAGAGAGAGCATGAATAGGCAGAGCGGCAGGCAGAGGGAGAAGCAGGCTCCTTGCTGAGCAGAGAGTCAGATCCAGGACTGCATCCCAGGACCCTGGGATCATGCCCTGAGCCAAAGGCAGACATTTAACTGACTGAGCCACCCAGATGCCCCTCTTCCCAGCAAATTTAATATTTGCCCTAAAATTTTGGTATCTATAAAAGTTATTTATATCAGCAGATCCTTTGTCTTTTGAGAATTAGTCCTAGAGAATGTAGTGGTCCCATATGCAGTATTTTTAATTCCCGTAGTGCTGTTGCAATTCTATCCCATTGTGTTATAGATGCATAGTTTGAGAGCTAGAAGATTAAGCAGCTTACTCAAACTCAGAAAACTAGTGGATGACAGAGCTAGGTTTCAAATCAAGGTCTCCTAGTTTCTAAATTTTTTCTTAAATCTTCCTAAGGAATCTGCCTCTCAGAACTTAAAATGAGATCTGAAATTCATTCACATCAGTATTGAAGTATCTTCAAGGTAAGCTTATGAACAAATTGCCAACACTAGTGCTCTGGGTATATTTAAAGAATCTTTCCACTGGCATTCTAGTTTATTGCTGGATTTTTCTTCTATAAACACAAAGATCTATTCTCCTTGTCTGTGAGAGATTTTATTACAAAACAATCAGTAAAGACATCTTGATGTACCATCTGGAATTAGAGAGAATTGAAGGGAAGAAATGAGGAAAGGTTGAAAAACAACTAAATCGATGCAGTGTACGAAAAAAAAAATTGCTTGAGGTGGGATGTAATTGAATAAAGACATACATGGTGTATAATGTCAATGCAAGTTATTGCTTTTTGCACAATGTGTGTGATAGTTGAGAAGCTACATACATAGAGTAAAATATAAGTTTGAGTTGGGCAAATTCTACACAAGGTAGCTTTTAGTCATTCTGGGTTAATCTATTTTTTAAACTAGCCTCCCAAGTGGAATTAGGATTTTAACTTGCCTAAATAATAAAGTCTAATCTTTTGCAAAACTGAAGCCACCAAATTGCATAACTATAATCATTTCACAGATTGTTTGTTTGTTTGTTTGTTTAAAGATTTTATTTATTTATTTGAGAGAGAGTGAAAGAGAGAGAGATCACAGAGCTCTGGAGAGAGAGAAGCAGACTCCCCACCAAGCACGGAGCCCCACGTGGGGCTTGATTCCAGGACCCTGGGATCATGACCTGAACCAGAGGAAGTCTTTTAACTGACTGAGCCACCCAGGCACCTCACAGAATTTTTTGATGTCAGTCTAGGAGTTGTTAAATGGAAAATTTTAGAAACTTATTTATTTATTTATGATTTTTTTTTTTTTTTTTTTTTTTTTGAGAGAGCGAGTACAAGCAGGGGGAGCAGCAGAGGGAGAGGGAGAAGCAGGCTCCTCGCTGATTAGGGAGCCCTACACAGGGCTCCATTCTAGGACCCAGGGATCATGACCTGAGCAAAGGCAGACACTTAATTGACTGAACCACCCAGGTGCCCCCAGAAACGTATTTAATGTAAAATTTGTTATCTTTGTATTAAAAAACCTTCATTTTCAGGTTGTGAATATATCAGAATGGAACAATGTAATAATCACATTTCTTCTTCCTTCTTTCTTTTCTTTCTCTCTTTCTCTCTTTCTCTCTTGCATCTTCTTTCTCCCTCTCTCTTTCTTTTTCTTTCTTCCTTTCTTTCATTACTCAAGGGAGTACCTAGGAAGTCTTAGCTTTATCAACTTTGCTGCTTTTAATCTCACAATGACTTAAAAAGTTGGTATTATTATCTCCATTGTAAGATGACAAAACAGACTCAGGGAACTTAGTAATTTTTCCAAGGTTACATAAATATATGACCTCTTTAATTATTTCAGGCTCAGATAAATAGGTCAATGGTGCAATTTGAATTCAAGTTTATCTGGCTTCAGAGCCCATCTCTGTTCTTTGCACTCTTATTTCAGTTACATAATTGCTTTAAAAGTATTCAAATGATATGCAAATTCTAAATTAAACCATCGCTAATCCTTTATCAGATGGGCAATGCATGTGCAGTACACATGTGCATGTGTTGTCTTCTGGAGAATGTAGGGAAATATGCAATATTATTCTCATTTTTGAAGCTCTCAAGTCCAGATTGGATAATATGGTAAACAAATAATTAATCGAATACAAAGAAGCATGTAAAAAACTCATATATGTCAGGCTGGCAGTAAATTCCGTAAATACATGAGAGTACCAGGAAAACTGTAATGGAGAGAGGCCTTAACGAATGGCTGTAATTACATAGTCACAAAGGAGGAACTAGTGCTTTCAAAGGAGCCTGGTAGCGGGTTATGATGGATAAACGGAGAACACGGCTGAAAAGTGGTAGAAGTGAAAGTATGGAAGACGCATATGCTACCTAGCAATTTGAATTCTGTTTTGTTGTGATGCATATTCATTAACATAGTATGTTTATAGACAATTGATAATGATTAATGAATTTCATAAGCAGTATTCAAGAGAGATTGGGCTAAGAGAATCTCAATAGATTAGTTAGAAAGCATAACATAATATGGATTAGAGTGAAGTTGTAGATAGGAATGGATGGATGTAGTACAGTGAATTCAGTATCCTGTTTTTGTCTTTCATAATGATTATGGTGTAATATTAGGAAGAGAATATTGAGACAGCCATTCTGATGGGTGATTCTAGGGGACCATATGTGTATTTCAGGAAGAATTGGCAATGGAGTAGACATTGACAAGGAAGAGGAACTAAATAAAGATCATCCAAGGTTTTGAAGCTATCTGGGACAAGTATTACATAGCAAAAATTCTATTCCCTATTCTGAGTTTGACCATTTTAAATACTTCACATAAGGATGCAAGAATTGTAGATAGACACTGTGCCTATATTTAACAACACTGTAGTGCATACTTAAACGTTTGTAAAAAGGGTTAGTCTCAAGCTAAGTGTTCTTACCACAATAAAAGAAAAGAAAAGAAAAAGAAAAAGAAAAAGAAAAAGAAAAAGTCTATCCTGATATGTTAAAAATTGTGAATTATTAGATTCTTCATGAATTTTAGGTAACATTGGGTTTCATTTGAAAATATCGTGGATAAATGATAAAAGTTAGGCTTTATTGTTGTAGCAACTAATTCATAAACAATAATTCTAGAATGAAATATTTATCAAAGATTAGACTGGTTTTACTTTTTATATTTTATGGAAAATATTAGAGAAGCAAACATCTTTTGTTTCTGATGTTCTAAGTTGTGTTTTAATATTTAAAGATGACTTTTTATTTATTTTTTACAAGATTTTATTTATTTATTTAAGACACAGAGAGAGAAGGAGAGAGAAGCATGAGCGGGGGAGAAGGAGAAGCAGACACCCCACTGAGCAGGGAGCCTAATGCAGGGCTCATCCCAGGTCCCTGGGATCATGAGCTGAGATGAAGGCAGCTGTTTAACTGAATGAGCCGCCCAGGGGCCTTTTTAAACTATATATTTGTCCTGTTCTTTTTTTTTTCTTTTTTTTTTTTTTTTTACCATATGTTATTACTTATTATATAATAGGTACCATGTTAGAATTTAGGGATGTGATACATAAGACATCTCTTGCTCTCATGAAGTACAGAGTTCATTGTTGGGGAGACATGTAAAATTATGCATTTACAGAGTAATAGAATGTATGCTATAATAGGTCTGAGCACAGAGTTACGGAGCATCACGAAAAAGGATACTTTGCTGGGTGGAAGTGGAAACATGGTGACAGATTTTCTTTAAAATTCAGTCTACAAATAAAATGTACCAAATAGTTTTATATACACATATGTATATATTTGCAATTTATAAGATATATATTTAAACAACTGCTATAGTACAGAAAGCATGAGGAGAATAAGACTCAAATGGTGATAAAGACAAAACTTTACCTACTTCATTATTTTCTCTTAAGCCAGTCCTGTTCTCATGCTTTTAAAATAACAGCACAAATGTAGTCTCTGAGATTATGTATTTAATTTATCTCTACCCTTGTTATTTTCATTGGTCTCACAGAAAGAATAAATTGTTAAGCAGAAGCAGAACAATTATAATATTTTATGGAACCTATTGAAAAGATTTCATAAGCTATGACCTTGTTACTTAACCACAAGAGAATTATGCTTGAACCCATTCTCTATGCTTAAAAGACCATATTTTATTCATTATTCTAACTAGAATAAAGAGTTAATTTTTAAGAGTCGCAGCTCATCACCTAAGGGGACAATGCTCATAAATTTTTTCAGTACGTATATGGAATCCTCACCATGCTCTCATACATTATTTTATTGGAGACACTCATGAGTGAGAAAAGACTACTGAGCTCTCCACATGTGTAGATGTGTGTGGGCATCTGTGCATGTACGTGTGCATCTGTGGTGTGGTGTGAGTGTGTGTACAGTGGGTTTGAAAAAGCTTAGACTCCATTAATGGCTCCTAAGGAAAAATATGTTGTTAAAATATTATGTGCAAAGATCATTTATCTCTGGATGTCATTTACGATCCGCTTGATGGGAGTTTTAGCCACTGTTTATTCACTTATCAGTTATTCCGAGTTGAATGATCACACCTGTGAAGTATCTCACTTTGCCTTCTTTCTAAGCAAGCCTCCACTTACTCTCTGCTGCTTATTTGTACCTACACCAAAAAGTGGTAAGAAATAGGAGATGAAAATTACATTTGACAGTTTGCTACTTACCATCGTTTGTAGTAAATTATGTAAGTGATTGGTTAAATCAATATTAGTATGTTATCATTGGATTTAGGTTTTCTTTTTTTTTTTTAAATATTTTATTTATTTATTTGATAGACAGAGATCACAAATAGGCAGAGAGGCAGGCAGAGAGAGAGAAGGGGAAGCAAGCTCCCTGCTGAGCAGAGAGCCCGACATGGGGCTCGATCCTGGGATCATGACCTGAGCCAAAGGCAGAGGCTTAAACTTACTGAGCCACCCAGGTTCCCCTGGATTTAGGTTTTCTTTATGGTTCTTCTCACTGTGGCCGGAGCTACACTAGTGGAAAAATACACAGTTCATACCTGGGAATTTTTCAAGTGAACATTCCTTTTTTTTTTTTTTTAACCTTATACATTACAGTTTGTCAGTTAGGTATCGATGAAACAGGAAAAAAAATATCACTTTTTAAAGACTGTCCTATGACAGGTGGAACAAGTTAGAAAGAAGAGGATTAGGAAGAAAAGAAAAGAAAAACAATTAAAAAAATCTATGCAGTTTACATAATAGACACGTGAGTGATACTTAGTGTCATGCTAAGTCATGGATCTCATGCTCTATTTCAGAGAGCTAATCTTAATGAAAAACATAGGAAAAAATCAGGAATAACAGTATCAAATGAGAGATTACCAATTCAATGTAGGGTGAAGTAGAAGTTAGCTTAGCACATATTTATAGTAAACTTTGTTGAAATAAGCAATTTGAGCTTATTTAATTGGTGTTGTTTGGTGCATTTTGGAACATTTATGGGCACTGTTTATTTTCACTGAAGTTTTGAGCAGTTATTTATTTTATCTCTGAAGCCTAATAACAATAATGTCTATATTTAATAGACACAATTAAGACAGTCTCTAACATTCAGCAAATGTTCAGTAAACATTAGCAATAATTATTAGTTGAGAAAGAAAGGGCCTCTAGTGAGATAGAAAAATGAAGAGGAAAGAAAGGAGCCCAAATAACGTATATTTTGTCAATATAACCTGAGCATTATCGATTGGTTAGATTTGCAGAAGATAAATAAAGAAGAAAAAAGTGCATTTTGAGCATAGTCTGATCGCTTCTTGGCCTTTTGGCTAAGATCAAGTGAGTGTATTCTGGTATTTTGTGTCCAGGTTTTGGAAAGTAATACAAAGAGGACTATCAAGAAGAATTACATGAGGAGAAAAATGTTTGTATTTGTTAGAAGAGACTAAATTTCAGTAGTTTAGCTCAGTAAAGATTTAATTAACACGATGGGTTCCATCAAGTCTCCAAGGCAGCAGTCTTCTCTACACAGCAATTTAGTCTGCTTCAGTCTTGCGCCGCCATTATAGCAACATGTGGCCTCCTCCACAGTTATGTAACACGGTATTATTTTATACGTGCTCTCCTTCCCTCCAGTGTTATTGATGATTTGGCCCTACCAATACTGAACTTGGCCTACGTGACTTGCTAGAGCCAAAAGAACATTGGCAGAAGTCAATAAAGGATGCCCCTTACGTGTGCTTGGGCAGTTTGGTAGGGTCCCTCCTCTCCTGCCATTTTTATTAAAGGCAGGACCCAGGAGCTTCTGTCCTCTCATTACGTGTTCCCAGACTGAAAACGAAGAACATGCAAGCCTAGCTGGTCTCACACTGGCTCCTAGTTTCAGTGAGAAGCACAGGTCTTTACATGAAAACTTAGAGATTGGGTTATACATAGAATTATTGTTGATCAGTTCATTGATGAAGACCTAAATAAGAGCACATAGTTGGGTTTTGCACTGGCATCAAATGTTTCAGCCTAAAAGTGACACAATAATGCACAGTCTATGGATAAGAAATATTTTTGTAGTTTTATAGATAATGCATTTATTGAGACATAACTCACGAACCAATAAATTCACCTATTTAAGTTAGACAATTCAGTAGCCTTAGTATTTTCACAGAGTTGGACAGTTACGACAACATTCAATTTTAAAATATTTGTCTTTCTCCAAAGTATGCTATATGCATTATCAGTCGCTCCCGTGTTTCCCCCAACTCTTTTAGCTATCGGCACTCACTAATCTACTTTCAGTCTCTGTAATTTGCCTATTTGAAAATCTCAAATAAATGGAACCAAAAAACTGTGGTAATTTGTGACTGGCTACTTTTACTTAACATTAGATTTTCAGGGTTCATTCAACTTATACTCGTGTTTTATTCTTTCTTACCACTGAGTAGTACTCCCTGCGTGGATATACCACATTTTGTTTATCCGTTGAACAGGTGACAGACATTTAGGTTGTCTCCACCATTTAGCTGTTGTGAATATTGCAACTACGAACATTTCTTGCAAGCCTTTATGTGAGCATATGTTTCTATTTCTCTTGAGTATATACACAGTGATAGAAGTGCTGGGACATATGGTAACTCTATGTCCAACCTTTTGAAAACAGCTAGACTGTTTTTCAAAACAGCTACATCATTTTACATTCCCTCAGCAGTATATGAGGATTCCCTTTACTACATATCCTTGTCAGTACTTATTAGGATTTGCTTTTTTGACTGCAATCATCCTTGAGGGACTGAAGTGGTATTTCATTGTGTTTTAGATTTATATTTCTCTGATAGTTAATGATATTTAGCTCTGGGTCATGTGTTGGTTGGCCATTTGAATATACTTTTAGGAGAAATGTCTTTTCATGCTTCTTACTCTTTTTTTTTTTTTTTAATTGAGAAGGAGAGAGTGTGCAGGTCAGGGGAGCAGCAGGGACAGAGGGAGAGACAGGTTCTTAAGCAGGCTTCTTGCCCAGCACAGAGCCCAACACAGGGATCCATCTCATAACTCTAAGATCATGACCTGAGCTGAAATCAAGAGTCTGATACTTAACCAGCTAAGCCACCAAGGCACCCTGCCCATTACCTGTTTTTAATTGCATTATTTATGTTTATGTATTTTGGGTTCTATTGTTTATATATTATTGATGCAAGTCTCTTATTAAATAAATGATTTGCAAACGTTTCTATTTCCAATTTTATGGCTTGTCTGTACTTTCTTAATGATGTCTTTTGCAGTTAAAAAAAATGTTATTTTGATTAACTCTAATTGATCTATGTTTCTTTTGTTGCCTGTGGTTTTGGTGTCATTGCCAAAAAGGATTTTCCTTAGCCAAAGTGACAAAGATTTCCTCTTATATTTTCTCTTAAGTGTTTTATAGTTTTAGTTCTTACATTTATGCCTGGATCCAGCTTGAGTTAATACGAGTCCATGGAGTAACAAAGGGATGCAATTTCATTCATTTGCATGCAGGTATGTAATTTTCAAATCATCACGCTTTTTTTCGATAAGAAAACATTCTTTTTTCCCTATTGAACAGCCATGGAATCCTTGTCAAAACTCTATTTTTTTGTAAACGTGATAGTTTATTTCTGGATTGTCGGGTTTGGCCAGCAAACCTCGAGACGGCAAATGAAAAGATTACTCCAGACACCTCAGTGGGAGAAAGGAGAAACTGGGGACCAGAAGTTCTAAGACAAAAGGCCTCAAGCCAAGCTTCATCTCCACTTTTATTAGGGTCTTATCAATACACCAAGTGCAGCGCCAAAGAAGGTGGCAAGCAGTTCGTGAGGTACGTGACAAACACAAGTGCCTGTTTTCCCTTAAAACTTAAATAGTGAGTCCCTAGATGATAACCTTGAGCTGCAGTAGAAATTTGGCTGTTTTCAACCAAGAAACTTCAAAGGAGGCCCAGTGTTTGGGCTCTCCTCCTTGGCTTCCCAAATAGTCTCATCAGGGTTATTAGTGTCTCAGAGGTTACTCTGTAACCTCACTGAATTTATTTTCCCCAATAGTATTTTAGTAGATTCCTTAGAATTTTCTCTATGTAAGATCATTTCATCTGCAAATAGAGATAATTTTATTCCTTCTTTCCAATCTGGCTGCATTTTATTTCATTTCCTTGCCTAACCAACCCGGCTAAAACCTCCCGTACAATGTTTGATAGAAGCGGCAAGAGAACACACCTTAGTTTTGCTGTGGTGCTATGTGAACTCATGCAGTCTTTTGTCATCTAGGATAAGGTCAGCTGTGGAAACTCCATAGTTCCATTTATCAGGTCAATAGGTTCTTTTGAATTTCTAGTTTATTTGATGTTTTTAATTATGAAGGGGCATGGCATTTGGGAAATCCTTCAACATTTACTAATAAGCATGAGGTTTTTGGTCTTTACTCTGTTGATAGATCACATTAATTGATCTTCAAACGGTACATCCACTTTTTTTTGGAATAAATAAGTTATGGCACATATTTCTTTAATTTGTTGCTGGATTAGTTTCATAGTCTGTTGGGAAATTTTGTGTCTTTATTCGTAAGAGATACTGGTCTGTACTTTTCTGATTTTGTGTATGATGAATCTTTCTGGCTTGGTACCAATATATCAGTGGCCACATGGATTGAGTTGGGCTGTGTTCCTCCTTCCTTAAATGTTGTCAGCGTTCATGAGCGAAGCCATTTGAGTCTGAGCTCTTCCTTTCAGGTAGTTTTAAAATTACTAACCCTTCTCTCTTGAATCAGTGTTGGTAGTTAGTGTCTTTTTAGTAGTTTTTCCATTTTATCCAAAACAACACACATTAGTAAGTTATACAGGAATCAGTTGTTTGGTGTAAGTTGTTCATAGTATTCCCTTATAATTGTTGTATTTCTGTAGATTGAGGATTTTCCTCTTGAATTCCTGATTTTAATAATTTGTCTTTCATTTTTTCTTGGTCAATCTAAATAGTTTCATCATTTTGTTGACTATTACAAAGACTTAACTTTTGACTTTGTTGACTTTCATGACCTTAATTTCATGAAATCTGCTGTATTCCATATTATATATTTCTGCTTGCTCTGTGTATTTGTCCGGATTTACACGTCAGGTATGGTAGGCAGAATAGCGGGCCCTCAGTGGTGTCTTATCCCTGAACCTAGACTCTGTGAGTCTGGTGGGTCACCGAGACAAGGGGAATGACTGATGCAGATGGAACCCAGTCTATGAGTCAGCTGTAAGGTATCCGCTTCCTGACCCAAAACACCTGTGTGTGATTCTTCACTCAACCAGGGATGATTCCAGAACTGACTCACAGCCCTTACACTGGACTTTCTGAAAAGAACTGCAACCAAGAACTTTGACCCCTTTGGCTGACCATGCTGCTTTTTTTTTAATTTTAATTTTTTTTTTTCATTCCTATGCCAGGGGCCTGTATTTAGTGGTGTCTTGGGGAAAGGACTTCCTCAGGTGCTTCTGGCAGGGCCTCCTTCTGGAAGAGACACTTTGCAACTCTGCCTCAACACGTTCCCTTCCCCAGGCCTCAAGGTGTAAAATTAGGGCATACAATTGCCAGAACCTTCTGTTTGGGGCTTCCTTGGCAGTCAGACAAGCCTCGCAGCGGTGCTAACCCACCTTACCGTTGCGCAGGTGGGCCATCCCACGGAGGGAAATGGGCAGTGGGAGAAGTCTGCACTTTCTCCCGGTTGAGACCCTTGCTTATCCCAGCACAGTGAAAGATTAGCGGCTGCATGCTTACTTGGCTCATGGTTTTTAAAGATTTTTTATTTATTTATTTGACAGAGAGATTACAAGTAGGGCAGAGAGGCAGGCAGAGAGAGAGAGAGAGGAGGAAGCAGGCTCCCTGCTGAGCAGAGAGCCCGATGCGGGACTCTAG
>NC_081559.1:6246984-6276103 GCF_022355385.1 Mustela nigripes | reverse complement strand
AGCAGAGAGCCCGATGCGGGACTCGATCCCAGGACCCTGAGATCATGACCTGAGCCGAAGGCAGCGGCTTAACCCACTGAGCCACCCAGGCGCCCCTGGCTCATGGTTTTTAATTGAATTCTCTGCACCCGGCAGGTCAGCTCTTACTCCAGCTCCGCTGAGCTCCTGACAAGCCAACTCTAAAATATGGAGATTAGCCTGGATTATCTAGGTGGACTCCATGTAATCACAGAGGTTCTTAAAAATGGAAGAAGGCGGATGCAGAGATCAGAGAAAATGTGGAGACATGGGACCGTGAGCTAACGTAGGCGGTTTTTCGAGGCAGTGGAGATGAGAGCGCTCTCCTAGGGCTTTCCGGAAGGAATGCAGCCTGGCTGACTCCTTGATTTTAACCCAGTGAGACCTGTATCCGATTTCTGACCTACAAAAAGGTAAGTTTAAATATTTTGTGTTGTTAAGCAACTAAGTTTGTGGTAATTTTTTACAGCAACAGGAAACTAATACATGAGCTAAGTCATTTACACAGTTCACTTGTGGGCAAGAGAGCCATCTCATCGTGACCTCTGTTTCACACTCCGTGCGTTTCACATGTTGTGTGATATTTTCCAAAGAGCTCTGTGCCATAAATCCATGTATCCCAGGGTTTTCTTTCTTTCTATAAGAAATTTTAGGCAACGTTTGGTGGTGGGGTGGCGGGATGGTGCACAATGAACGGGAGGTGGTCTAGAAGTACAAACTTCCACGTGTAAAATGAGCTCCGGGGTTATGATGTACATGCTAACTAGAGCTAACAATACTAGATTGACTATTTGGAAGTTAGGAGAGTAGGTCTTAAAAGTTCTCATCACAAGAAAACCATTGCAACGATGTGATGACTGTTACTAGAATTATTGTGGTGATCATTTTGTAATATACATGTATATCAAATCTATTGTATACCTGAAAGTAATACAGTGCTATCTGTCGAGGATATCTCAATTAAAAAAAAAAAAAAAAGAAAGAAAGAAAGAAAAAAAAAAAGAAATTCTAGGCAACCAAGTGTGTCCTATTGAAGAATTTCCCCTGAAATGTCCCTTGCTTGTACAATCTGTCATTAGCACGTTCATGCAGAGATGGGACTGCCTACAGCTGCCTTCTCTCTTCCATCGAGACAGAGTGTAGAACTGCCTATTCTGCTAACTTTACCTTCTGGACCCTTGTTTTTTTTTTCCTTTGTAGGCTATGTCTCCAGATGCTTTTCTCTAAAAAACTTGAAAAAAATTATCTTTATAGTGATCCTCTAAAACTCTATTGTACAAAGTCCGCTTCCTACCTGATTACAATCTTGACACAAGCCGTCCAGATGGAACTGGGATTCTCAAGATAGGCTGAGTGGTTTAAAAAGGAAAGAAATCAGGATAAAGCAACTCTGGGATCTCCTTTAAGCTGACTATATCTGGCGACCAAATGGGAAAAGTTTCTCCAATATCTCCAAAGTATATATCTCCAATAGATATCCAATATATATTCCAATTAGAGATCTCCAATATCTCCAAAGAATCTCGAATACACTCTGGGCAGTGCAAAGAGATTTCAGCATGCACTGGACGGAGAAGACACCCTGATGAAACAGTGACATCTGTGTGGGACTACAAGTGGGATTACAGTATGTTGCCCGAGAGACGTTATCTCAAAAAAGAAAGCAGTAAAACAGGGTAAAGGTGACAACTTCCAGGACATGCATTGATTTTAATGAATACCTCAAAGTTTTCATTTGCTCTTAACATAGGCAAGAGAATATGAAATAAAATTTATAATTTATACATACTGAAGTTTCTAAAGTTTTCCCTCCCTTCTGCCATTTATCTTAATGGTCCCAGGAAAGGAAACACAAAGATATATTAAGGTCCAACAAAGATTTTAAAAACTCACTTAATGAATATTGTGCTTTCTTTTTTGTAAGTATAATTTAAAAAATAAATCACTGCCAAAGAGGAAATAATATGTGCCAAAACAATAAATGGCCATGAAGAAAACAAATTTTGTAGGGGTTAGGGGTGACTTATAAGAAAACATAGTGGGTGAATGTATCTCAAAAATGTTTTCTAGGTTTGCTACACCATTGGGAACATTGTGTTTATCAAAGTTTGAACAGAGAAAACCAATTGCTATTCCTTCAGATTACACATACCAATGATAAAATATAGCATAATTTACATTATTAGTATTTAGATCACATTTGAATGAGGCATTAATATGCAAGGTACATTCTGTCTGTATATCACGAGTGTCATTGGTAAGGTTAAAAATCATAGTTTTTATTGAACTCAGACATTTTAGGACTTACAAAATGCTCTGAAACATATGTTTGAAAGGCACAAAATGCTTAAGTCCTTAAATTTAAAACACATGTCCTTTTTTGCTTCCTTGTTCTGTAGTTCTCAAGACCAGTTGAGCTTAGGAAAGTTTTTAATGTGATTGCCGAATTTTCAAATCACAACTCACTGTTTAGTAAACTTGCTTCCCTTCTTGAAACACTCGCTTCCGAAATAGTTGGTATTTATCTAAAACACAAAAACTAGACATAAAAATATTCCTCCTCTAGAATTAGGCAAGCGTGAATTTGTGGTGTACTGTGTACACGGGCTTGCTCACCCGCCCACACCTTCTTGTCGAGAGACTATTTTTCTGCTCTCATCAGCAAGACTCTGAAATGTGGGAATTTGGCTGAAACGGATTTCCTGTTACTTGCCAGCATGTCTCGGAGATGGCACTTCGGAAGTGAGATGCAAAAGAACAGACAGCTGTCCCCAGTCTTGAAAATTCATCTGGTGTATTAGCTTAGAAAACCATCTTAACATCAATTTAACCTTTAAAGAGCATATTTAAAAATAAATTTCTTATGCAGTTGTCTATTAAAAGAATGTGAACTATTTTCCCACTAGGAAAACAAAACAAAACAAAAAAATGAAATCTGTGCTTCCACATTTGCCCTGCACAGAGTACATGTCCTAAGGGAGAACTAGTTGTTTCAGTAGTTAGGTTATCCGCACCACTGGGCTTCAACTAATTAATTTTATTTTCTAATAGTATACCTCAAGGAGGTCACATTATTAAACTTTGATTGAATGAAGTAGCAAGGCCAGAAAGCTTTGACAAGCAGTAAAAATTACGTACTATTCATAAAAATCTCAGAAAGTCAAATACTACTTATTCATTATTAAAAACGGGAGGCAGATGTGCTGTGCCAGAAGCACACTGAACTTAAAGGTAGGAAAAAAAATGGCTATGCCAGTTGCTACCTTTTCAGTTTAAGCAAGTTAGCTGATTTCTTTGAACCACACTCCTCTATAAAATGGAGGTATTGAGGATACATAGTATTGAGATTATTCAGAATACATACATTGAGAATATTCTTAAAATATTTTTGAGAATTCAGAGTGATAATAAATGTGACAATATTATATATACTGAGATCCACAGAAATATAATACACTGCCATCATTATATATATTTTAAATAAAAAGGCTGAAATAGTTCCCTTAAAATTCTCTGCCCTTGGGCATTACCTAGGGGGCTATATCCCAGCAAGGGAAAAATCTCATAATGAAATGCAATTATTGTACCAAGAGGTTTCAGTAATGCTCGAGAGGACTCCGTATGAAGTTTTCCCTTTCTGTCATTATTTGCTTTGCTCATAGTCTCACTTGCTTTTCAAACAGATTTATCCACTCATATCCACCCGCTCCAATGCAGAAACATCGTCCCAACACGCTCCTGAGCAGGAGGAGCTTTGAACCCTAGAGCATCTGGGAGGTCTCTAAGCCAGTGTGAAGCGGGGAGAGTGTATCAAAGTACCGCCCGTCACTATGGGGAGGCGCTGCCGGACTGGGATTTCTCCTTGACAATAAGGACCTGGAACTGACCTCGGTGAAGATCTGCCATTCCTGTCCTCATCTGTGGTATATCTTAACCAAACTGAGAGGTGCCACCTCCCACATACTGTCTTTCTGCTACTGCTCTCTCGCTTTGTCTCCTGACATGGGCCAAACCACGGCCAACGGCAAATCTTACCTAACGTACTCGGTGTTAATGATGCTGGCTAACTGAAACTCTTAAAAGTTACATTGTTTCTGAAGCACAGTTTGGAAATTGTAGAAATTAATGATTCCTTTTGTTGTCTTCATATTAACAATATGATACTTTGTGACATTATGACATTAACTGAGATCCTGATACAGACTGAGTGTGCTACCTTCCCAGATACAGATCGGGAGGATTTAGCTTGGCTGGTGTGACTGACTAATAAGAAAAAAAGACAAAAACAAAAAAACGGGACTTCCTTTCACAGAGCAGTGGGCTCCAGGGCAGAACCAGAAGGGCTGCACAAAGAAGGAAAAACCTGGCCTTAAACGTTGTCACACCTCCGTGTCACCTTCAGTACCTCCAGTGTCTGTGTGTGTGTGTGTGTGTGTGTGTGTGTGTGTGTGTATTTTACAGGAGATGGGATGACATTTTGAAGAGTTAACATGTACATACATAGTCCATAAGATGTTGAAACTCTATTTTATAGAGAAGTCAAGGCTGTAGATCAGAAACAGAAATGGAGCTTTAACATACAGATGCTGGGCTTTCCCTAGGCATCCTGAACCAGAGTTTACAGAGAAGAAGCTGATGGATATCTCTCTCTTAAATGTTCTACTGATATTTCTAAACTTTTTTTTAAAAGATTTTATTTATTTCTTTGACAGAGAGAGATCACAAGTAGGCAGAGAGGCAGGCAGAGAGAGAGGAGGAAGCAGGCTCCCCGCTGAGCAGAGAGCCCGATGCGGGACTCGATCCCAGGACCCTGAGATCATGACCTGAGCTGAAGGCAGCGGGTTAACCCACTGAGCCACCCAGGCGCCCATCTACTCATATTTCTAATATGGACCTATAGTTAAGTATGAGTCTGTAGATTTTGGTCTTAGTTTTCCAGTAACCATGACGTTAAGAGAACTTTTTGTTAATCTCCTGATTCCTACATACAGGTCCTCAGTAGAGAACATCATCGTGCTGAGCCGGGGAGAAAGAACGTGGGTCATGGGATCAGAGACGGATCAGTCTTGTGGGGCCACAGTGTTCTGCGGGGTACAGACTGTATGGTCTGAGGGGGTCAAAATCCTAGGACATGACTGCGAGAGCTGACTGCAAGAATTCTGTTTCGTAATAACATAGTCTTACTAAAAATAATAAAAAAACATGATAAAAATAAAACAATGGAAGTATTGTTTTTCCTACCTACCAACCACACTCTTGCTCCCCAGAGTCAACTAGTAAGTTAGTTTCTAGAGAAAATGAAAGGGAGAAAGCGGAAAAGGGAAGGAAGAGAAGGAAGGGGAAAGAAAAAAGAAAAAGAAAAGAAGGGATTCGTTGCCTACGTCCCCTTTGGTTTAAAAGGGAAAGACTGTTAATTTATCTTTTTCTTTATAATGTATTTTAATGATCTCATAAAAGTAGCATAATATAGTCCTCATTTAATACAATGCTATGGTGTGGTGATATAATGATGGGTCTCAGTGTATTAAAACATTCTGACATTGGTTGATTAACATTGATTTCTTTTTTATTTTTTAAAAATGTTATTAACAGATAATATGTTATTTGTTTCAGGGGTACAGGTCTGTGATTCATCAGTCTTACACAATTCCCGGCACTCACCATAGCACAGACCCTCCCCAGTGCCCATCGCCCAGCCGCCCCATCCCTCAGACCCCCCTCCCCTTCAGCAACCCTCAGTTGTTTCCAGAGATGGAGAGTCCCTTGTGGTCCCTTGTGGCTTGTCTCCCTCCCTGGTCCCATCTTGTTTTCTTGTTTCATTGTACTCTCCTTCCCCCTACGAACCCCCAACCTGTTTCTCAAATTCCTCATTTCAGGGAGATCAGGTTGATTTTGATCAACTTAAGAACTTCTGAGTTAGGAGTTAATTTTCTCCCCCCCCCCCTTTTTTTTTTTCCGAAGATTTTATTTATTTATTTGATAGAGAGAGAGAGAGAGTCAGAGACAGCAGGAACACAAGCAGGGGGAGTGGGAAAGGGAAAGCAGGTCTCCCCACTGAGCAGGGAGCCCGATGTGGGATGTGGGCTTGATCCCAAGAACCTGAGATCATGAACTGAGCCAGAGGCACCCCAGGAGTTTAATTTTCTATCAAGTGTGCACTGTGGTAGTTGTCAGCCTGTTTCTGAGGTTTGCTATTACAGGGAATGCTGCAATAATTTCTCTTTATACTTGTGTTAATATAGCTTCATAAATTTCTGGAAGAGAAATTTCTGGGTCAAAGAGTATTTCTATTGTTTATTTTAACTTTATAAATATTATCTACCCTTGGCCCCCAAATTGTACCAGTTGAAATTCCCATCAAGAATATAATAGTGGGGCACCTGGGTGGCTCGGTGGTTAACCTCTGCCTTTGGTTCAGGTCATGATCTCAGGGTCCTGGGATCAAGCCCCACATCAGGCTCTCTGCTCAGCAGGGAGCCTGCTTCCCTCCTCTCTCTGTCTCTGGCTCTCTGCCTACTTGTGATCTCTCTCTCTGTCAAATAATAAATAAAACCTAAAAAAAAAAAAGAGTATAATAGTGCTTGTTTTTTCATACTCTTATCAACATAATTTTTTATCATCTCTTCAACTATTTTTAAAAGAATTTAGATTTTCTCTATTTTATTGACATTACCCTCAGCAGTCCTGGCAGCACAGTGTTACCCCCAAATTCCCACTTAATCATTCTTTCACCCATTTTTTTACACAACAGGGACCTCGTATGGGATCCACACAGCCATTAAAAAGGCATCAATTCCATTAAATTTGCTTTCTCTCCTATGAGTCATGCATGTATAATGGGAAATGATATATTCTGGATACTTGCCAATAGGAAAAAAAAATATCAAGTCCAATTGAAAATATGTTCATTTTTGAAACTCATAAAATCTGCAGCTTGGATGAGAAGATTTTTGATTCATTGGGGATTTCAAATTTACAATTTAATTAAACTTAGGATATACTTCTGAGAGATTGAATTTTGGAGTGTAAGAAAGGAGATAGGAACATGTAATTTCTTTATTATGTGAATAGCTTCATATATAGAAATTTCATTAGCTGCCTGTGTAATCTATGACTTTGTCTACATATGAAATAGAAGATTTAAAAATTGATGGAGAATGTAAGAATCACAAAGCTTAAAATGGATTATTTTAGTTCTTCCACCAGTGGCTGCTTTTCTTTATAATGTCCCCAACCATAGTTAATGAATGGTAAAACCCTAAATCAAAATAGATCCTGAGGACAAGTTTTGATAAAGAGAAGTTCTAATTTGGAGCACAGTTAACAAACCCATAATTAACCTTATTTAAGAGTTAAGGAGGTGGTAGCAATAACTATCTTTTCTGATAATTGATAAGCCAATGATAAAATTGATTTCTTGCATTATGGACAATATGTTTAATTGCTTCAGTTTAAGTTGATAACTTGAAATTTGATTCGATCAGTTGCATATTCTGGGCAAAAAGAGAAGTTTGTCACTTTCTTATGGAAAGCTGAGAGAGGCACCCAGTTACTAGTAGTTGAGATACCTGTACAAAACTATTTAAAAATGGTAGCATAAAAACTGAGACTTATCTCATTTTTAAATTTAAATTCAGTTAGTTGACATATAGTACAAAATCAGTTTCAGAGGTAGAGTTCAGTAATTCATCAGCTGCACATAACACCCAGTGTTCATCATATCACGTGTCCTCCTTAATTTCTGCCACCCAGTTAGTTACCCTGGTCCCCCAAATATCTAGCTTAATTTTCTAAGAATTAAAAAAAAAAAAAAAATCAATGTCGTATATACAATGGAATACTATGCAGCCATCAAAAGAAATGAAATCTTGCCATTTGCAATGACGTGGATGGAACTAGAGGGTATTATGCTGAGCGAAATAAGTCAGTCAGACAAAGAAAATTATCATGTGATCTCCCTGATATGAGGAAATTGAGAGGCAAAGTGGGGAGCTTGAGGGGGTAGGGAAGGGAAAAATAAAACAAGATGGGATCGGGAGGGAGACAAACCATAAGAGACTCTTAATCTCACAAAACAAACTGAGGGTTGCTGGGGGCAGGGGGTTGTGGAGAGGGAGGTTGGGTTATGGACATTAGGGAGGGTATGTACTATGATGAGTGCTGTGAAGTGTGTAAGCATGATGATTCATAAACCATACCCCTGGGGCAAATAATACACTATGTGTTATTAAAAATAATTAATTTAAAAAATCAACTTCTCAAAGAGATCTAGGTGGGAGAAAACACACAGATTATTTGATCTTTAAGTATCCATAGTATGTGGATGCATAGGTAGTACCTAGATAGATGGAGGTCTGAAATGATTAATGTCAAACTTTTAGCAAAACTTCCAACTGAAAGTTGGAAATAAGGTGGAAGAAACAAACTCGGAGTGCAGTGTTTATGATAGCATTATTTATGGTTCGCTTGTCTTGGCTACACGGTTTATAAACTTAGTCCTCTATTTTGCAAGTTGTCTGAAAAGTTAGTCTTTCTGTCTTACAACTTTATATGATCACAAGTAAATATTAATGAATAATTCTGTACCATTCCATAGCCTAACATATGGATCTAGAGTTAGACTAAGGATAACTGTGGAAGGAGTGCATTGATTCTCTTGATTCTGTTCTCCCAAGGCAAAACATTCACTTAAAGAACAACATTTATATTAACTAGTGGTTCAGGAACAAATTTTCCCCCCTGGAAATTCACATGAATTAAATACAAATACATGATATCCCCAGCTGATATAAGGTAGACTGTGAGCTAAGAAATATAATTTTTTTATTATGATAAACTTCTATAGTCAATCAGACAACAAGCCTAACTTAGAAGGGTTTGGTCAAATATACCTTGTAGGGCTGATCATTTTACAAATAATCTATATCTTAATTTTCCATCACAATGCAGCTTTATTTTTGCCATGTGATTAAAAAAATTGGGTTTTAGTATATGTTTTAAGCATCATGATTTTAAAAATCAAAAGATTTAGATGCAGATTTTAGAATTTAGTTTATGTAGATGCATAGATACATAGGGATAAATAGCACACAGATAAGAGTTCAATTTAAATTAGCTTTTGACCCCTAAAGCATTAAATGAATCCATAAAGTTAAAATCATACACAAAGACTTTTTTCTTTTGTTTTAATTCATGAAAGATAAAATGAGGACATATA
Organism: Mustela nigripes; assembly: GCF_022355385.1. Lineage (NCBI taxonomy): Eukaryota > Metazoa > Chordata > Mammalia > Carnivora > Mustelidae > Mustela > Mustela nigripes. The sequence continues at coordinate 6,266,868 of NC_081559.1, read as the reverse complement.
TTCCATTTCTGGTTTATTGGTATAGCTACTTTTAACTGATACTGTATGTTTAGGATTTTTTCCTTGCTGGTTTAATCTCGCAAACTTAGAATGGATGGGAATCTTTCCATTGCCTTCATGCATTCTGTTTGTGGTTCATACTGATATATTTTACATTAAAATTCCAAGGGAAAAATGTTCTGAAAATACCTCAATCAATTAAATGGAAAAATAGGAAATTAACCTAACAATGTTCTGTATTGATCTGATGCATTTAAACTAATTACTTGAAAGCATATCCATCTCTCTGAAGAACAATATCCTGTATGCCAAGATTGTATCATTTAACATATAAATAACCAAGGCTAGCACAAATATATATTTAATTTTCCTTTCAGAATTGCCACTGCAGGGTGTTAAATTGTTATTACTGTAACAGAAGTGTTCCAGTAATGAATTAAACAGTTTAATGTTTTCTGCAGTGCATTAAAACAATTCAGTGTGGAACTGAATCTTTAGAAATACGGAAAATACTGAAAATGTGCAACCCTGTCAGAACCATCCACGAACCTACTTTAAACATGCTGTTTGGAATTAACAGCGTGTTTATACATGAGTTGAAGAGTTTAATGGTAACAGTAGGATGATTTTACCTTTAAGATGAAAAATCAAAGAAAGAAGGTTTACTTTACCGATAAGTATTTCCGTACCGCAATATTCCCAACTGAGCAAATAGTAAAGATAAAAAATAAGCAACTGTGTCAAGGATATATTGAGTTGTTCAGATATTTGCTATAAAATTACATCTTTAGGCCCCTAGGAATATCTAAACAAATAAGAGATAAGACAAGTATCAGAGAAAAGGAGAGAAAAGCAGGATAAAATGTGCATCATGTAAACATACAGATGTGAGTGGGAGACATTTGGGAATACCATTATGCATAACATAAGTTGCAAAATTACAGGTTGTATTTGGGAATGTGGAGAGAGAAGAAGCAAGAGAATACAGATCAAGACTTGTCAGTGAGTAACCTCATAATCGAAGGATTTTTACTCATTTATTATTTTTAAATTGGAAATATTAAACTAAGGGACGGCGAGGAGTCCAAGGGGCAATGAGTTCACAAATGCCCTGGGAGGAAAACGTAATGAGATCTTAGAAGGTGGCAATGGACATAAAGAACAGTTAGCCTTTTGCTCATCTGGGGAGATAGGATATTAAAAAGAAAAGATGGTTAAATGTGAGAAGTAATTGGGACAAAACATTCCCAATAACTTTTTTTTATTATGTGCAATTAGCCAGCATATCCTACACCATTAGTTTTCGACGTAGTGTTCGGCGATTCACTAGTTGAGTATGGCATCCAGCGCTCAGCACAACACTGTCTTCCTTCACACCCATCGCCTGGTGACACATCTCCTCACCTCCTTCTGTAACCCTTAGTTAGGTTGGTTTCCAGAGTCCAGAGTTTCTCATGGTTTTTCTCCCTTTCTGACTTATTCTGACTCAGGTTTCCCTCTCTGCCCCTATGGTCCTCTGCACTATTCCGTATGTTCCACATATGACTGAAACCATATGATAATTGTCTTTCTCCGCTTGATTTATTTCACTTAGAATAATACCTTCCAGTTCTATCCATGTTGATGCAAATGGTAGGTACTCATCCTTCTGATGGCTGACTAATATTCCACCATATATGCAAACCACATCTTTATCCATTCATCTGTTGAAGGACATCTCAGCTCCTTCTACAGTTTGGCTATTGTGGACATTGTTGCTTTGAACATTGGAGCACATGTGCCCCTTCTTTTCACTACATCTGTATCTTCACTACATCTAGTAGTGTAATTCCTGGGTTGTAGGGTAGCTCTATTTTTAACATCTTGAAGAACCTCCATACTGTTTTCCAGAGTGGCTGTACCAGCTTGTAATCCCACCAAAGTATAAGAGGGCTCCCCTTTCTCCACATCCTTGCAAACATTTGTTGTTTCCTATCTTATTAAATTTTGTCATTCCTACTGGTGTAAGGTGATATCTCACTGTGGTTTTGATTTGTGTTTCTCTGATGGCTAGTGATGTTGAGCATTTTTTCATATTTCTGTTAGCCATTTGTATGTCTTCTTTGGAGAAGTGTCTAATCATGTTTTCTGTCCATTTATTGACTAGTGTATTTGTTTTTCCGGTGTTGACTTTGAGAAGTTTTTTATAAATCCTAGATACCAGCCCTTTATCTGTAATGTCATTTGCAAATAACTTTCGAGTTTCCAACTAGGAGTATGGGTATTGGCATTTTGCTTTTGAGGGGTTTCAATAGTATAGAATAAACATGTGTTTTAGATAACAGTTACCAAAAGAAACCACCTCTGAAAAAAGTGAATGAGACCCATCACTTAAAACATGCTCTTTAATTTGCTCCCAACTATTAATGAATTAATCAAAGGGGTATAGCCTGCCGTCAGCCCTTAGATCTGAAGCTTTTTCAAAAGCACATTGTCTAGTATGAATAGAACCACGTTAGAGACAACCAATAAAATGTTTGGTTAAGACCAAACATTTTAGACCAACCATTTGTTAGACCAAAATGTTAGACCAAACATTTTGTCCAACCAAACCACTAGATAGTGGTGTTATGGCTTTTAATTATCAGATAGACACACCAACTTGCTTTCTTATTTTCTTAAACTTTTAGAGGTATTTATTATCAATATAAATTGAACATTTGTTCTGCTTAAATTTTCAATTCATAAGGACTACTTCTGTTCTTAACTCAAACTTGGGAACTGACATTATGCCCATGTTCCTAGCATACATGTTACTATGTTGTAGTAGTATTATCAGTATTTTGGGGGAATTAAACTCTGTCATAATGACTTCTTTTCACTGCACCCATTTGGTTTAGTTACATTTGACTGCTACTCCACTACCTGTAGCCTCAGAAATTTCACAAAAGCATATGACTCTTGGGGGCAAAGGAGCACTGAGAAAAATAAAATTGAGAACCCAAAGGAAGTTTACTTGATTCACAGAGGAATGGTGTCTTGGAATATATGAATTTACCAGGTTGTTTTAGTACCAGAATGCTGAAAGCTCTTTATGCTCAATGAACTCTAATCCTATTAAACTTTAACTTTTCTAATGATGATAGTAGCTTTAGCCATCTTATTAAAGATACTAATATTAATGCAGCCAATTACAAGACAAGATCACACAAAAACATTTTATATTGTCTGAACTTTGATTCCACTATAACTAAAACTGAAGGTATGTGGAGACAGAGAAGAGAGAGTGACGGGTCAGCCTTGGTCAACCTCTGGTTATTTTTCGTTTGTTTGTTTTATTTATTTAATTTGTTTTGTTCTGAGGTCTTTGAAAGGGATAAGTGAACTAACATAAAGTATGGTATGTCTAAATGGCTCGGGTATATCCCTTTTGAATCCCTATTTTTCATATATATTTTAGCAAAAGTGAATAGTCCAATTAAGTATTGCTAATAATCAGGATGAGCAGGAAATCCTAATTTTGGAAAAAATGGAGAATGTGAGGTAAATTGAACAGTTCTCATGAATTAGTGCTTTTCTGTAGCAACAACAGAATTAGTTTATAGTGACTATATGATCATTTTCATCCAGATGGTTTTGTCATCACTTGTAATTTTTAGAGCTTTTAGAAACTTTCCCTTGGGTTCTGTGAAATACTTCTACAATACTTGGTAACATGTGTCATCACATCACTTTTATTTATGACTGTGAATTTCCCCATCACAACTAGTTCCTCTTTGTGAAAACAGAAGAAAATGTAAAGGTGATGGTAATACAAACCATGAAGACGTTTATTTTGTGTAACTCTGATGTGCAGCACATAAATTCATCTTGTCAGGAGCAGAAATGTATTTTTGTCCAATTTTGAAGCAATATATTTTTTTTGAGGAACCTGGCAGGCATGTCTAAATATGTTCCAGAGAGCTGTCAGTAGTGATAGGATGAGGGAAAAAACTGTAAATAAAGTGATAATTACTTTCAAAGATTTGTAGACATTTATGTTCTTTTCATAGTAGTTTAATGATTAAACACTTTAAAATGTAGAGGATATTGATGCTATATGGTCATTCAAAATCATTCTAAATAAAACAACAACAACAAGGAAAATGGTCAGCATAGCCTGGGATGGATTCAAGATTTGAAAAATAAAGCATTTAAAAAAAATCTGAAACCATGACAACTTAGATGCATAGAGCTTACTTACGAGCTAAGTCTATAAAATTTTAGGAAACTGTTGGACTTTTAAGGCCAATGGATATAAATCTATTATCACTTTCATTTCAATAAATATTTGTGGTACTTGTGAACATCATTTGCTAGAGAATTGGCTACATATTTTAGCATGATGCATTTAACAAAATTATTTCTGTCCTCTGAAATGCCAGAAAATGCTTGGGAAAATTTTAAATCCAAGTATGAGAGATTAAAAAAAAAAAATCAGTGTCATAAAAAATATTGGAAACAAGAGGTAGATAAAAACACTACAAAGGGGCTTATAAACATTGACTTTTACCCAAAGACTGCAGCGGCATCAGGACAGCAGATGGCAAAGTGCTAAGAGCACAGGAAGACATCCAAAACCACTGGAAAGTAGAACTCAAGAAGCTGTATGAGGTACCAAGGGACTCTGTCGAAGGTACCAAGTGGGAGGCAATCATCTGCACAACCATGGAGTGATGTCACCTTTGCTGGCGAGAAGGAAACTGGAAAACAAGCGCAAATGGGGAAAGGCACGTGATACAAAGTTAGAGATGGGCTCATGAATGAGGTGGCAGCTGTGCACTTCTGTCCTTCCTAAAACCTGTCAGCAGGCACACAGGAAACAAGGGACCAGCACGGATGCATCTACATAAGACGTCCCTGACCAGCTCCACGTGAGAGAGAGGAGAGCTACTTACCATCCGTGTTCCCTTGCGGAAATGTGAGGCTGCCCACATGGAAAGGCAGCCTGGGGGTCAGAGAAGAATAAATTGAGAGAGGGAGAGAGGGAGGGAGGGGGGGGGGGGAATATTTCTGTTTCATCTGATGAGATAACCCAATCAGACCTGCTCCTTGGATTTCACTGATTACCAAGGCCACTGAGTGTAAACGGAAAGAGTTTATAATGATTTATAACGATAACTTGATTGGCCAAGTGTGGGTAATCACATTTCTACACTCTGAATACACTGGATACATATCTAATAGTGATCCAGGATGTGTGAAGAATAAATACCTTGCATTATTATGAATTTGATTAATATCTGAAGCCCCAAGCTTTAAAAAAAAAAAAAAAAAGTGCAGCTATGGCTTGAACGAGTTTTGAAAAGATCCAGACTTCTCATTTTCATTTTCAACGGATGAAACCCAAATTCTATTATGACATGTTCCCCGTGGACATTGCCATGCCCTTGGACGTGTGGTATACTCAGGAGGTGTAATGTGTGTTTAAAGATGCAATGCAGAGGGAATTCTATTTCTCGTCGCCAGCATCCTCTTTCAGTGTTTCTTATTTTGTTCCATTTCTGAGCTGAAACCGTAGGAGGAATATTCCGCTTCTTGTCACCTTTTTCTTGTATGTTCAACTTGTTACCCAGTCTTGCTGATTCTAACCAAGAAAAACCTCTTGGATGTACCCCGAACTCTCCGCTTGAGCTCTTGCCTCGCCGGGCTTTGACCTGCGTCTGGTCTTCCGCGACCCCAGCCATGTCCTTGTACACGGGCTACTCGTCTCTTTCCTGAGTCCTTCTCAAAAGCGTCTGGCCCACCCCTTCCCCCTTCTTGAAAGTGACCTTCCACTTACGCCAACGATTTTTCTCTTTGTTATTCCTTTTGCTTCAACAGTTAGTGGTTCTCATTCTTTTGGTCCTTTGTCAGTTTTTAGATAGGAGTGTTCTGTGTGGTTCTGTTCCCCACCTGGGGATTACCAGGTCGCCTCCTACTCAGGGTGTCCGCTGTCCTCTGCCCTGCCCTCGCGCGCTGCGCTGAGCTGCCCGCCCGGTCGGCACCGCCCAGGCTCCCCGGCAGCGGCCCCTTCCCTCCATTCGCTGCCAGGCCGGGCGGGCGGGTCCTGCACTGGTTTCTATGGCCCTCGCACTACTACCTGCTCACCTGTAACCCTCCGACTTGCAGGACTACAACGGGAAGAGCTTAGCAGTACTGCGGTTCAGCTAGTGCCCCGACATTTCCTGCCTGTTCCCTTAACATCAAACTGTCTTCAGGTTTATGGGATTGAGACAGTGTGAGATGGACAACACTCTGAGTCACACGTAACTATTGATTCTTTACCCTCCGTCTTAGGTTTGCATCTCATTACATACATCTTGAACATCCTTGATTTCTGTCTATATCTTCACTGAATTTTTAACAACATTTCTAACTACTACCTCTGTATCTCCACCTACATGCTCCATAGACATTTTAAATGCAATGCTTTATTTTTATTTGGTGTAAAGATTGTATTTGAGGCAGAGAAAGAGAGAGAGTGAGCATGAGTTGGAGGGAGGGGCAGAGAGAGAGGGAGAAGCAGATTCCCTGTTGAGTAGGGAGCCTAAAGCTGGGCTCCTTCCCAGGACCCTGGGATCATGACCTAAATCAAAGGCCATTTTATATCCTTTTATTTTTCTTAAAGCTTTTATTTGTCAGAGAGAGCATGAGCAAAAAAGCAGGGAGAGCAGCCGCAGAGGGAGAAGCAGACTCCCCACTGAGCACTGGGGCCCTCAATCCGAACCCTGGGATCATGACCCCATCCGAAGGGAGCCAGTTCACTAACCGAGGCACCGGGGCATCCCATCAAATGCAGTTTTAAATGCGCATTTCTTTAAGAGGGCCTGAGTGGCTCAGTCAGGTAAGCTTTTGCCTCTTAATTTCTGCTCAGGTTATGATCTCAAGGGTCCTGAGGTCAGCCCTGCTCCTGGCTCAGTGTTTCAGCAGAGACTGCTGGTCCCTCCCCCTGCTCCCTTGCCCTCTCTCTCAAATAACCAAGTGAATAAACTCTTAGAAAAAATAAATGCGTGTTTCTTCAAACTCACACCTTCTCCTACCTCTGCATCTTTCTCAGTTACACGACCTGATAGAGCGGGAGCCTGTGCGTACTTCTAAGTCCTCTGATTCCCTCCCACTGCGATCAAATTTCATTTCCATCCCTAAAAACGTGCTAACTTGCCACACTGCTTTTATTAAATGCTGGTACAAAAGAATGTTTTATATGTATGTAAATGTGTATAAAATACATTATATATATCGACATATATAGATATATAGATATGGAACAGGATAAACACCACTCTTTTAGCCTGGAAAAAAAATTGTCGACTCTCCCTACCTAATCTCATTCTCTTTCCCTCAGAAATAGGCACTCTCCTAATATTTGCATTTATCAATTAGAGAAATCTAATAGTTTTTTTGATTGATTATATTTTATATTTATAGTTGTGTCTTTTCTAAATAGCTTAGTCCTTTTATTTATTTTTTTTCTCACAATATCTATTTGTTTAAATCTTACTGGATATATTTTTATCGTACATTTCATAGGGGCTGATTCCAGTATCTGAAGTCTTTGCAAGTTCTGCTCTTTATTGTATATGGGATAATTTTAGTTATTGTTTTCTGATAATTTACCTAAAACTTGCTGAAATTTACCAGTAAAAATGCTTTGAGGCCTGCTTTAAGGTTAGTTTCTTGTACAGAGGATTTGCATTGACCTCTGTCACATGTCTGTGCGGAAGGAATCATTTTAACCGCACATTTGGCTTGGGTTCTTTCACAACATGAACTGGTATGATTTCAGACAGCACACCTATGTAAGGTCAGCTCTGGGTTCAATTATCTGGGGAGACTTTTTTTTCTATTTTTGTAATCCATGAACTGTGGAGGTGGAGGGGATGGTATTATATATAATTTATGTTTGTTTACGATGCTCAGGTTCATATGCTTGGTAGTTCCAAAACTAGGCAGGTGTCCACCCTTAGGTGGTTTTCTGACTTTCTTGAGCTTTCGCCTTTGTTTTCCTTGGCTTAAAAAAAAAAATCGTAAAATGCTTAAGTTCAATCTGCGTGTCAAATGCTTTGAAGTCAGTGACCTGCTTATCTCTTTAGCTTCCCTCTTTTATATACTTACTATACTCTTAGACTACTTATTCAAACACACACACAGATTACATATAAAATATATATATTTACTCTAAATGTTTTAAGAAAATAAGTTATTTTAACATGAACATCAATCTATTTAAAAACGATAGTTTCATACCCTTAATATATTTTAAATATCTTCTGTTTTCTGTTCAATATTGGCTCTGATTATACTTCAACTGGAGTATATATTTTTTTAAAGATTTTATCCATTTAACCGAGAGAGAGATTGTGCATGTGTGTGCACGAGGGAGAGAGAGAGAGGGGGATCCCAAGCAGGACGGAAGGGTAGCGGGGAAAGGAAAGCCTCTGCTGAGCAGGGAGCGGAAGGCTGGACTGGCCCCAGGAGGCTGGGGTCGTGGCCGAAGCCGAAGACTTAACTGACGGAGCCACCCAGGCGTCCGTTCATCGGGACTGACTGAAATGTAATTAATCATGTGGCTATCAGAGTGATCTTTCTGTATTCTGGTTATTTTTACAGTCTTGCCTATGTTAGTCACAATTATGTTCTGTGATCTAGCATAGCATCTGTTACATAAGCACCCAAGGAAAATACTGAGTCAACGTAGTGAAGGTTTGACTGACTCACAGTTTTGATTCACTCTGTAGTTTCCTTTTCCTTTGTGAATAAACCTCAAACCCCTTATCCTCCTATACAAAACCCTTTCTAATTTGCCTGCTTAGCCTCAGCAAACAACAGTCCTGTCTTCACTCATTCCTATTCCTTCAGTTTCCTCATCTATAAATGAGACCTGCAATAAGACAAAAGTTTGTAACAGAGTTTGGGGTGGGAAGGAATACACAAACTTCTGCACAACTGGGATTGTCTCCTTCTGACATTTTAAAACTATTCTTGCTACAGTGGTATTTTAACATTAAGTTGATTATTTCATGTGTAAACCTGGTGACTCACAGACCTGTACCCCTGGGGCTAATAATACATTATATATTTATTAAAAACATATAAATAAATAAAAAATAAAAAATTGATCATTTCACATCTCTCAACATAAAATAAGTAACGACTTCCCATTACATTAGAATAAAGCTGAAGCTTTCTTAAATGGCTTTTAAGGACTTAAGTTCTCTAGCAGCAGCAACGCCCCCCCCCACCCCGCCCCCACCGTCAGAACTCTCTTCCTGCAGTTTTCTCTTGGAGGTCAGTATTTCCATCATACTGAATTTCTTTCATTTTTTGCTTTTTCATGCTTCCTATTACATTAGGGCTTCTACAGATTTTGTCTGAAAGGTATAATGCCTCTTCCCCTTACTAACTTACTAGCCTCCTGTCTCAGTCTGCCATAACTAAATACCGCAGATTGGGTGACTTAAACAACAAACATTTATTTCTCACCGTTCTGGAGACTAGGTAGTCCAAGTTCAAGGTGCCAGCAGATTCCAGGTCAGATGAGAGCTGTCCTGCGTGTTTGAAGATAAAGATCTTCTCATTATGTCCTCACAGGGTAGAGATTAAGAGATTATTTCTCTCTTGTCTCCACAAAGGCATTAATCCCATTCATGAGGATTTCCATTATTATCACCTAATTATCTCCCAAAGGTTTTACCTCCAAGTACTTCTATTTGGTACTTCAAGCATGGCTTTTGGGAGGGCACAGACATAAATCCCCCTCTGCCTGGATTTTCACAAAATTACTAATTGTTTACAGGTATTAACATTGCACTGGACAGATTTAACAGACATTGAAGCTTCTTGCAATGTTTAGTTGAGAGTAGTTATCTGTTTGTAAAATTACATGTGTGGGGTTATTTGATTAACATCATTCTTCCTCACAGATTATAAATTTCACTAGGAAAGTTTGTATCTGTTTGTTCACCGGCACCTAACAGAGACCCTTGTATATTATATGAGTTAATTAATGCCAGCTATAGAATGTCCATATTTGCTTTGCTTCATAGAGTGGGTCCAGAAGATTAACCAGATTCATAAAGGAGTATATTAGCCAAAAAAATTCAAGGACTATGGGACTTGGTGCTCCAAGTTTTCCTCAGAATCTAAAATCTTACAATTTTCTTCTAGTTCATGCATAATCAGGATATTTGCTATCAAATGTTGCTTGTGATATTGCTGTTTATTATGTTGGGGGAGAGCAGGAGCCATATAAAGAGGACTGAGTCTGTGCAGTCATCTTTAACAGAGAGAAATCACAAGTAGATGGAGAGGTAGGCAGAGAGAGAGAGAGGGGGAAGCAGGCTCCCTGCTGAGCAGAGAGCCCAATGCAGGGCTCGATCCCAGGACCCTGAGATCATGACCTGAGCTGAAGGCAGCGGCTTAACCCACTGAGCCACCCAGGTGCCCTGTGCAGTCATCTTTAAATAAAACCTTTAAATATGCCAGGTATAGTAATATATTATTGTCATATAGGGATAAAAACTTAGAACTTCGTTGTATAATTTTCCTTTCGGTTTGTTTAAAACTTGATGTTTTCTACCCTAAATGGAAAAATTCAGTACAAGCAGACTGATTCATAGTCATATTGGCGTATAAGCTGGAAGGCTACTAGACACTTCCCTAAGGAAAAAAGAAATGTTAAGAATATAATTATTTTAAACATCTGCCCACATCCATATTAGTAATAAAAGCACAATTTTGGGGGGTGCCTGGTGGCTTAGGGAAGTATCCAACTCTTGATTTCAGCTTAGATAATGATCTCCCCTCCTCTACGACTCTGCTCTGGGTGTGGAGCCAGTTTAAGATTCTCTCTCTCCTGCTCTCCCTCTCCCCCCCCCCCAAACCAAACCAAACCAAACCAAAACAAAACAAAACAAAACAACTTTTGTGTGATGTTTGTAAATATTAAAAATAGGCTAATAGTAACCATTACTGTCATCAGTAATTAGGTCAAAATTAGTTTGTTAGTAAAAAAGGTACTTGGTGAGTGGAAGAAAGCATTCATAAATAGGTCTGAGATATTTAAGGTTCATTGCTCTGTAATTGTGGAGTTTTTCTTTGCTTTTCACTACTAGGCATGAAGGCAAAAGAAAGAATAACTTCAACAAGAACAAGAAGATCTTATACAAAGACAAGAAACCATAAATAATTTCTTCCTTTTTAACAAAATAAGTAATATGTCCATGAAAGACACACTTTGACAAATTAGTGTGAAAAATCTCTATTATTTTTTTTCTTGTTTTATATTTTTAGCTAAAACATGTGGACCTTCTGATAGATAAAAGACCAAAGTCATATGATAATTTTGATAGAAATGTAACTCTCAAGACTAGGTAAAATCAGAGAAAAATATGACAGTGACAAGACATGTCTCAAAAGTAGTGAATTTAAAGTCTAGTGCCATCCTTCCAATAGGCAGGGTTTGCAGGAGCTGGTGTTAGCCCTGAGTTTTGTTCTTGGTTATAACCAGTTGGTCAGAAAATAGGAAAATGTAACACTTCCAGCCACGGACACTAAAAAGGGTCAACAGGGCAGTTGCTAATACTTTTGGTGGGTTGACACCACTGACAGCCTTTATAATTATCTGGGGGGGGGAGGACATATATAATACTATCTGCCTCTTATAAAGGTGGAAACAACCCAAATATCCTCTAAAACATTTGAATGAACTTTGATCACTATCATACTAATTATGGATGTATTGATTGTATCTATAATCTTATGACTGGTGGCTAATTAGTTTATAATATTTAAATTTAGATTTTAATCCTTTTAATAAAGTTATTTACTTTAATAGAAAGCAGCAAAACTAAATATAAAATTATTATTTCTTCTTTGGTTTAGTTAAACATATCTAGCTGCTCAAATAATGAAATTTTTACTAAGTATCTATTTCTTATAGGCATCATACCCTAACTGAAGATTTAAAAAGAAAATGAGAAAATAAATAGAGTTCTGAGCATTGGCATTATGAGCCCAATGTGATAAGTGACAACAAATCTCTATTTATTCTCAATCCACATTCCAAGCATTTCAGTTGAAATGGGAAGGGGGAAATATTTGCCTGCTAGTCAAGAGGGATATGCTGCCTGGTTTTTAAATAAAACAATGCTTTGTCTTTAAAAACGCAAGACGATAGCTTTGAATAAGGAGAGGCATTTATTCATTCACAACGTACTGTGTGAAATTTGAATTTTTTTCTCTCGATAAGGCAATACTGTAAGTTGGAGTTTTAGTGACGATTATACTATTTTGTTACTGTAAACTAAGTGCATTTGCAATGTAGCAATATGGTAATTTTATTCTGCATCTACAGTTTCCACTTCCACTTAAAAACACAAACATAAAAAATAGAATTAAATTTATGAGTACAGGAATAACAATACTAACTTTTACTTTCAGAGGGTTTTAGTTTATGAAGTCCTCTCATCAAGGTTATTTTTGTTTTATTTATTTTTTGGGTGAAATTAAAAAAAATCTTTTGGCATAATATGAAACAGAGTGGACTAAAATCCCTTCTTTGCTCACATTGATACTTATTTTGAATCCCTTTTCTCCTGTGTATTTCCAGTTCTACCTACTATTACACTTTTAACTATTTTGGAAAGTCTTTTTATGTTGTTTCTAATATTTAAATGTTTTACATACAGGTACTAGTCAGCACACTTTATTTTCCTTTGATTAGGTAGCAATAGCTTATATATTTACATGCACGACCATTTCCCTTCCTTACTGTTTAGTTCTGTTGGTCCTATATGAGCATCCAAAGGACAGCTAAGAACAGATAAGAGTGAAGGAAAAAGAGACTGTTTTCTTCCTATAAATACAATATTTAAATATAGTTTCAATTTTCAAGTTGTTTTCTTAAGTGGATATATTACTCTTCTCTCCATTTAGGTACTACTTTCATGCAATGAAGAAGCATAATATTACTCTGATAGGTTTGGATTTTTCTTAAAAAAAAGAAAAAAATTCTGACTTTTGTTTCTTTGCCCTGCATTTCCTGCCTGGATGGTCATGTCAATGTGAATTACTTTCAGTGATATTTTTTACTATACAAAGGTAAGAGTATCTCTAATATAAACCATATATATAATTATCAATTTTGTTTTATTTAAAGGTTTTATTTATTTATTTGACAGACAGAGATCACAAGTAGGCAGAAAGGCAGGCAGAGAGAGAGGAGGAAGCAGGCTCCATGCCGAGCAGAGAGCCCAATGCAGGGCTCGATCCCAGGACCCTGAGATTATGACCTGAGCCAAAGGCAGAGGCTTAACCCACTGAGCCAGCCACCGAGGCACCCAGTAATTATCAATTTTAAAAAGATGTCAGTTGAGTAGGTCTTCCTTCATTTTAGATGTTCCAAATTCCTTTCTATCACTTTGTTTACTTGAAGAACTTCTTTTGGCATTTAAAAAAAAAAAAAAAAAAAAAAGTCACATGCCCTTAATGTTCCTTCATTCATTTCTGAAGATATTTTTGTTAAATAAAGAATTCTAAAAGGACAGTTATTTTCTTTTAATTTGAAACTTTCATTTGGCCTCTCGTCATTTCTTTCTTTTTTTTTTTTTAGATTTTATTTATTTATTTGACAGACAGAGATCACAAGTAGGCAGAGAGGCAGGCAGAGAGAGAGGAGGAAGCAGGTTCCCTGCTGAACAGAGAGCCTGATGTGGGGCTCGATCCCAGGACCCTGAGATCATGACCCAAGCTGAAGGCAGAGGCTTAACCCACTGAGCCATCCAGGCGCCCCTGAAGGCAGTTTTATTTGATTTATATGTTTAAGGCTCATTATACTTCTGAGATAATATTTATATCTCATTAAATTTGGACAGTTGTCACTATATTTTCAAATATTTTCCTGCACCAATCATATTTTCCTAAACTTCTGATACTCCGAGGACATGAATATTGAACTTCCAATATTTCCCTGGGATCATTGAGGTTCTGTTCCTTTAATTTAATTTTTTGTTTCCTGTTGTTCAGAAAGAGAAGTTTCTATTGATCAATCTTCCAAGTTCTCTGATTTTTTTCCTCTTTCCTCTCTCTATTCTTCTACTGAACCATTCTTTCATTCCAATTTACTTTTATTTCTTTTATTATGTTTTCAGGTCTAGAATTTCCATTTGGTTGTTCTTTCTGACTTCTATTTCTTTGCTGAGAACATCTATCATTTCATTCTTTACCAGGTTGTGTCCTTACTTCTTGGACCATGGTAATTATAACTGTTTTATAAACTTTGTTTGATAACATTTGGGTCATTTGGCATTGGTGTCTGCTTTTTTGTTTTGTTTTGGTTTTTGGTTTTTTTTTTTACATTTTCCATTAGATTTATTTAGATTTTTCCTTGTTCAGTTTATGTCGGGTGATCTTGGATTGTATCATGTGTATTCTGATTACTATTTGATGAGACTAGGGGGTCTGTAGGATCTTCTAGGAAGTGTTTATATAATTTTGTTTTGTTCAGAAGACAATCCACCTGGTAGTGTTTACACTTGAAGTTCCGGTCTGGATTCTGTAGACACAAGAGCTACTCTGGGCAGTGGTATACACCATAATTCAGTTCTCAAAATCTTTGATATACTTATTCCAGCCATTTTTATGTACAGGCAGCTTGGAGATGTACTGCAATATCACATGATGATTACATGGGTTCCTGTCTCCGTCTCTATGTACTACAATATCATATGATGTTTACATGGGTTCCTGTCTCCATCTCTATCCCCTTTGATGTCTTTTCTCCACTTTCAGATTTCCAAGGGTGTCCATTTCTGCTATTCTGGCCAAACTGTCAGGACTGTAGCCACTCCTCTCATGTACTTCCTGCAATTTGTAATTCTTCTTATAAAGGAGCACACAAAAAAGAACACACATGGCTAGTGCAGCCTCTACTCAACATAGAGTAAAGAGAATTTAAAAAACAAAACAAGGGTATGTGCTTTGGTGAGTGCTGTGAAGTGTGTAAACCTGGTGATTCACAGACCTGTACCCCTGGGGATAAAAATATATGTTTATAAAAAATAAAAAAAATTAAAAACAAAAACAAAAACAAACAAAAAAAACAAAACAAGGGGCACCTGGGTGGCTCAGTGGGTTAAGCCTCTGCCTTTGGCTCAGGTCATGATCTCAGGGTCCTGGGATCGAGCCGCGCATTGGGCTTTCTGCTCAGTGGGGACCCTGCTTCCTCCTCTCTCTCTGCCTGCCTCTCTGCCTACTTGGGATCTCTGTCTATCAAATAAATAAATGAAATCTTTAAACAAACAAACAAACTCCTCTGTGGGGTCTGCCTTTGAGAGATGCTAAGATCATCGTCTAATCAGAAAATGGTGTTATTAATCTGATCTCTGTGAAAAAAATATTGTCCCATGTTTTCTGTGACACACAATTCAAAAGGAGGGAAAAATAGAACAACTGTGAAAAATAAAACCAAGAAATTTTCTAAAATAAGAAGAGAAATAAGATTGTCTTCGTGAAGCTAGGATATATAAGTATTTAAAAATATACAAAAACTCTAACCATAAAACTGAAGAAGACAGTACTTCATTAAAAATAAGACCTTCTGATTAAAAAAAAAAAAACACATAGACTTAAAGGACAGGCCATTTGGAAAGGACACATCTGTAACGCATATGTATATAATAAAAAAACAGGTATCTAAAATGTACAATAAATTCCTGGAAATGAAAATGAAACCAGTAAGACAACCAAATATGAAAAAGTGATTGAAGGACTTTTCAAGCACTCCACAAATGAGAAAATCCAAATGACCCAATGAAAAGGTGCCCAATGCTGTTGTCACCATGGAAATGCAAATTCACACCATAAAAAGATAAAAGCTACATTCATACCAGAAAAACTAAAATTAAAACAACTGACAATTCAAGGATTGATGAGAATATAGAAACACTGGGTCCTTCGTTGCTGTTGGTGAGAGGCTAAATTTATTATAATTACCTGAAAATATTTCAGGCATTTTCTATTAAAGCTAAATGTATTTATCCAATGATCCAGAAGTTCCACTCTTGGGTATATATGTAACAGAAATGAGTGCTATGCCTACCAGAAACATATATAAAAATCGTAGCAGCTCTATTCATAATGGGGGAAGAAACTGGAAACAGCACCAGGGTCATCTGCTGCACAACAATCTAGTAGGTAGTTGTAGCAACAGTGGCTCTAATTTGTTCCTGACATTATGAGGTCCTTGAATGCACAGACCCTAGGCTGACTTTGGCTGATATAGTAATGGAAGACAGCAAACATGGCTTATGCAGTGGCTCAAAAGTGCTTCAACATTGGGGCTTGCTTTCTCCTTTTATTCTCTGCAATCCTTGTTTCCTTACATGGTAAAGCTTGAGGTGATTTTTTGGACAGTTAGGATGAATGGTATGTCCCAGTTTCCAATTTTTTATTTATTTGTCTTTATTTATTTATTTTTAAGATTTTATTTATTTATTTGACAGCAAGAGGGGTGCCTGTGTGGCTCAGTGGGTTAAGCCTCTGCCTTCGGCTCAGGTCATGATCTCAGGGTCCTGGGGTCAAGTCCCACATCGGGCTCTCTGCTCAGCGGGGAGCCTGCTTTCCCCTCTATCTTTGTCTGCTGCTCGGCCTACTTGTGATCTTTCTCTCTGTCAAATAAATAAGTAAATAAAAATCTTAAAAAATATATTTATTTGACAGCAGGAGAGGGAACACACACAGTGGGAGTAGGAGAGGGAGAAGCAGGCTTCTTGCTGAGCACGGTACCCAATACACGGCTTGATATCAGGACCCTGGGATCATGACCTGAGCTGAAGGCAGACACTTGGTGCCTGAGCCACCCAGGTGCCCCTTCAATTTTGTAAAACTCTCCCTTCAAATACCCCTCTTTTTTGCCTTGATTTGTAATCCTTGAACTGGATTCCAACAACATTCCTCAGCTGGTGCAAACATAGGTCTTGTCAGTAAAGGCGCTGTGTGTATACTGTAAGAGACAAATGGGTCTCTTTAATTCTGGTGCTTTTTTCTGTTATTGTGACTGTTTACCATGGCTGGGTCACTACCAGGTAACTTCTGTGCCAGTCGTGCAGTAGTGTCGAGATAGAGACGCAGTGATAGACATCTTGTAGCGAGTGCCAGTGTCATGTTGACAGGCAGCAGCCTTGCAAGTCCAGACCCACTGCTCCCTCGCAGTACCCTGCACCTCCATTGAGTGGTGTCTTCTGTTGCCAGCCCCAAACTGCTGCCTTCACATGTTTCCTGCCCTCCGGTGGGCCATCGCCATTACAGCTCCAATGGGCTCTTACTCTGAGGCAGAGTTACTCTATGATGATGACATGTCAGGAGGATGAAAGCAACTGCAAGAGAGAAAGAAAGAAACTTGGGTGCAGGGCTGGACATGTTCTATATCTGAATATGAATGTTCAGTGAATAAATAGGAACATATAAAAAGTTCATCGAGCTCTGCACTTAAGTTTAGGTACTGTACTGTATGTAAATTATGTTTTAATGAAAGAATACGTGTGTAGATGGTCCGATAGGCAGACAGGCAGGCAGACAGACAGGCCTCTGCACAAATCGCCAGTTATAGTTCTTATGATACCGAATGCAAAACTACATTTCGTTTCTTTTAATCTGTTTCAGCATCTCAGCTTTTCTTGATCTCTCTTGACCGTGATATTTTGAAATATGTAGAGTAATTTGTAGTGTTTCTCAACTTGAGGTTGCCCGTTGGTTTCCCATAAACAAATTCAATTTATGCATTTTGGGCAGGAATACCACTTAGCAAAATACATTTTGGTGGATTAAAGTAAATTTGGAGGACATAGCACCAGCATAGACTGAAGCAGTGTTAATAAAATAAAGCCTACAATTCACTCAAGAAGTCGTTTTACAAATTATAGTTTCCTTATACGTACTTGAAGTGATAAATTGTTTTAAGATGAACACTTCACCTTTTGTTGTGACTTTTTGGCAAGAACAGTCTCAATATATCAAATATATACTGTCCCTGTGTCGCTTTTGGAACGATGGTGCAAACTCTTAAAGGATTATAATAATTCCTTCTACTTAGAATCACGGTGATTTATAAGTTGTCATTATAAAAGGCAAATGTATAAATGAAAGAAATTAATCTTGGAGAAAGCCAAGTATGTAGGGTCAGAAACTTCAACCTCCATAGTCCGTCAGTGTGAAAAATAAAGTCCCGGATTACTATGAGGCTAGGCAATGCCCAGTTAAGATGATAGATCTACTTTCTCATCGTCATTTTGTATTCACAAATATTTAAACCTTAATTTTTAATATTTTTGACTCACGATAGGAGCCCAGAGCCATCTCTAACAAAGCCATGTGGTACATCAAGGATGTTCACTGGGAATAAGAAAAAGTCTGCCTCTTTATTGCTGGATTTCAAAGTTCAACACTAAGCTGCTTAAAATAGTTATTTTCTTCACAATTTCCATTCTAATTTTTAAGAAGTGCTTGGCTGTGGCTTTCCTCTTTCGTCCGTGTGGGACGGCTGGGGTCTGCTCGGAAGGCGCCATCGTCTTTCCCATGTCTCGTGCCGAGGTTCTTCTTGGCCTCTTTCTCTGTCCCTCTGGTACCTCATCCTCCAGGGACTCGCGACGTGGCTTGAATTTCTCACGGCGGGCAGGTTTCAGTAGAGTCACTCTTCTTAACTGGGAACTGAAAGTAAAAGCTGCTGTGCCAGTTAAAAGCTAAGCAATGAAAAGGTGCCCCCAGCCTCAAGGTCTGAGAGTAGGAAAGCAGGCAAGGTCACATGGGAAAGCCTGGGTATAACTGGAAATACTGTTGTGGCCATCTTTGGAACGTGGTTTCCTACGAGGTACATTCAGAAAAGAAACCACCGTGGGCTTTGTGGAGGAAGAGATTGGTTACAGGGATTAGACCTTCCAGAGTTTGGTGAGGAGCTAGTATAGTGGAGACCCAATAGTTGAGCAATTCAGTGAAGCCCGCTAACCTTCCCTGGGGGAGGTGAGTTTGAACTTGCAAGAAAATCTGGGAGTTAAGTGTATCCAAATGCAGGAAGAGGCCTACAAATAAATAAACACAGAAAATTAAAATAAAAGCTGATATAGAAGACTCTGGAAGGTTGTTGGTCTCCAGAGACTACACACCTCTGTGAGTTTACAGGGGAACATCTGATGATTAACATAGGGTCTCTTCTGGTCAGCAAAACTGGCCGTTAGGAAAGAGAACTAAACAGAAATTTGCCATGAGTGCAAACAAACAGGAATTTGATGACACGCTGTCTTACGTGTCTCACCCACTTTAATCAAAAGATAATTTTTGGAGTATAATGGGGGCTACTTCACTTCCAATTCAAAAAATTATACAAACTTTTACTTTTTGACCAATATTAACCCAGAAACATACAATGAAGGCAATGTTATGTTAATGCATGGTGGGGGGGGGGTCGCTGCCAGCCCCAACCTCCCAATACCTCCCTCGTCACAAACACCATGTCTATGTGTATGCCTGTACGTACACTCTGTTCAACCACAACATGCATGTGTGCAATATGGGTTAGATAATAAAAATTTTATAATGAAGACCATGATAGCAGTATAATTGAGATTTCAGTATATTGCAATTTTTCCTAACACAAGAGGAAACAGAATAGTAGAAAGAAAATTAGATCTTCTTGCCAGGAAAATACCTGTTCCATTAATTATTATGCTGAAACAGGAGCCCTTTTAGCTATTATCTTAAAAAAAAAAAAAAAAAAGTAAATATAAGCACTTGTTTCTGGGGTTGCCTTACTTAACTTGCTCCCAGGAGCTGAGAAGTGCACCCCCAGCTTTGTACAGCCAATAGGTTTTTTTTTTTTTTTTTTTTTTTTTT
>NC_081559.1:6171739-6246884 GCF_022355385.1 Mustela nigripes | reverse complement strand
TTTTTTAAAGATTTTATTTATTTATCAGAGAGAGAGGGGGGGAGAGATCGAGCACAGGCAGACAGAATGGCAGGCAGAGGCAGAGGGAGAAGCAGGCTCCCTGCTGAGCAAGGAGCCCGATGTGGGACTGGATCCCAGGACGCTGGGATCATGACCTGAGCTGAAGGCAGCTGCTTAACCAACTGAGCCACCCAGGTGTCCCAGCCATTAGGTTTTGACATGTTGCACTGCCTGTTCTTTCTTACTCAACACCTTCACTGACTCAGAGCTCTAAGCCCAACATTGCCTCACTATCAACCAACGCTGCTTCATTTAAAGTGCTTCTAAAACACTCTATTGGTTTTGCTGCCTTGAATTTTTGCATCTTTAATATCTGCTGTGGGAGCATTCAGCCATTGTGAATTGCCTCCCTAGATGACCCAAGATGTTTCCTCCCTACCAACTATTGTAAATGTACTTTAGCAACACTGTAGCACACGTTTTGGTATCAACTTTATTTTTCACACGAATTTCAATGCAATTTTATAGAATGGGATTTTCTTTTCCAGGAGAACATGAATCATGTTAGTGCTGAAATACATACATATGCATATACATAAATATACAAGTTGTGCATATGTGGCAATGCCATCTGGCTTTCCTCTTTCTTCCTGGGGTAATGATAGTTTAAAAAGACTAGAGAGTTTATATGGGACATGATAGCTTACAGAAAAATATTCACCTTACTTGATCTCTAAGCTGTTCTGTGAATAAAGGTTTTTATAATCATCCAATTATAAAACAGCAACAGCAACAAGGTTTTAAGTTTGGAAAATCAAGTATAGGAGTTAAACTCAAATATTTCAATTCCATGGGGGAGAAGATCAATGAGAAGAGAGATTCGAATGGGGATTGTGGTGAACAGTAACTTTTCTGTTACTCAGTTATTACCTATTTGCTTGGAGGTATTTCATAGAAACCATAAATTTTTTCCAAATGTGAAATATCTCAAATTTAAGGGTGTCAGTATTTTTAATATTATTAGTCTAACAAAAAACATCTTTGTTGATATCTGTCTTCTGGAAAGTGAATTTTTACCTTTGGTACATATATTGATCAAAGTCCTCCTGCCAGAAGTTCCATGGGCAGAAACTGCATATCAAACCCTCGAGCGTGCCACCCCACATCATTGAAACTAGACTATATGTTACTTTTAGTATTGATTTTATATTAAAATCAAACAAAAATCTTGATAAGACATTCTATAAATGCTCTATTTTATATAGCATGGCCAGATCATTGAGTCCTCTGGCTAATATAAATATTATTAAATAAGCTAGATGCATAACATTATTTTAATACACAGAAAAATATTCTATCCTTGGTAGCACTATGGATTAAAGTCATAAAATCAAAATCTTCTATTTAGATTAAATCTTAGAAATCATTTTAAGTGTGTGTTATTCCTCATCATTGTGATTATCAGTTGTATCAAAGCTCCATTTTGGACTCTGTTAGTAGGACTTTCCAGTTAATAATGTCAGTTACATAATTTTATTTGTGAGGCTATTAAGAGCTATAATTACATTTCATCATTAAAGAAAATTATTTAAGTTGATGAAAGTAGTTATAGCATCCTCTAATTATATAAGAATTTACATTGAGTTTCAAGCATAGAAATGTGTCGTTTTCGTTTCTAATAATCATGTGGAACTGTCTAAACATTTAATGCTTTGCTGTGTTTGCTCAATTTGGTACTTCCATTTGATGCCAACTTATTCAAAGCATTTGGAGAAATAATGTGTTGATTTTCACTCATTTTACTGCTACAACAATAAGCATAATAAATGAGATTAAATAACATCAATTTTTATAATGAATTAAATATTCATTAAGATACTGAAAAGTAATTATGAGGTAGATTTATTTCTTTAAACTCCCTCTGGTCTGTATATTTATTCAATTATTTGTAGGTTGTAAATAGTAAACTATTTAGAATTAAGAATATTTTCACTGGGTACTATACTATTTTTACATTTCAGTGGAATTCTCTCACTCATAAAATCCAAATTGCTGATTAAGTTCAAAATTCTGGAATATTTGTTCTCTGGAAAGAGGCAATGACCTCTCCAATACCAGATTCCTTAAATTACCACTAAAATTAGTAGGGCCTGGCGGTAATCAAAAGCAATAAAAAAACTGCAGTTGTGTACCCAAACTCAGATGCGTTATCCCGATGGAGAACACTTTAGAGCCTGCTACAACGACAAGGCAGAAGTATTACAATTAGAGTACAAAAGTTTAGCAGAAATGTGAGGTTACTCCTCTTTAGATAATGTTTCAACTTAGATTATGATAAGGATGAATTGAGTTTTGATTCATTAATGAAATGAGGTCAACACATGTTTACCAAATGGTTTTCCAAAGAAAGATGTGTAACATATTTTGAAAAATTATCCATTGACTAAACACAGCTAAAATAATACTACTGCTTAAAGATTTAGCCTTTGAATATTGAGCATAGTCAGTTATTTAGAACAGCACATTTCATTTGAAATCAGAACAAATGAGATATTAAAGTGTTAACAATAATTAAAAAGGTTAAGCCTTGTATACTTTAAAAAGCAAAGCATACGATGGCATTGTCCATAAAGGAAAAATATTCATTTGGAGTCCCACAAGTTTTATAACCTAGATAAAAGGATCCAAATCTTTGAAAGACAATACAGGAAAACTCAGATAAGAAATACATAATATGACTGTGCCTGTATCTATTAAAGATATTAAATCAATAATTATTAGGCTTCCAAGACAGAAAGAATCAGGCCCACATGGGTTCGCTGGTGAATTCTTGCAAACATTTATGGAAGAAATTACATCAATTTTTATAATCTTTTCCAGAAAATGGAAGGAATTTTTTTTTAATTCTTTCTGTGAGACAAGCATTATCCTGATACTAAAACCAAAGACATTATTAAAAAAGCAACCTGCAGACCAATCTCTCATGATCATAGGTACAAATTTCTTAACAAAATATTAATAAATTAAGAACAGCAATGTATAAAAAGTCACAGTGAAGTAATATGTACTCCAGAAATGCAAGGCTGACTTACTATTGGAAAATTAATGTAGCACATCATCTGAACAGGCCAAATCTTTAAAAATCCTATGATAATATCAGCAAGTGTAGGAAAAAAAAAAAAAAACTGACAAAGTTCAACACTCATGAGAAAAAATTCTCAACAGAGGAACAGAGAGGAACTTTTTCAACTTGAAAAAGAACATCTACAAAAATACCTAGAGCCAACCTCATATTTAATGACAATTAGAAGCTTTCATGCTAAGATAAAAATCAAAGCTGTCTGCTCTCACCAGTAATACAATTTCAATATTTTACTTAAGTTCTAACAAATGTAATAAGCTGAGATAAAATTGTCTTTGCATATGACATGATTATCTACACAGAAAATGACAAGACTTAATCAGGAAAATATACTTCCTGGAACTAACAGGTGGTTATAACAAGGTAGAAGAGATAAAGGGTTAATATACAAAACTCAGCTGCTTTCTTAGATACCATTAATGGACAATTAGAATTTCAAATTAAGAACACTTTAATTAGCACCAAAAAATGTTTAGGTGTAGAGATCTATATGAGGAAAACTGTAAAACTCTGATGAAAGAAATCCAAGAAGTGGAGAGATATTCCATGTCCATGAACAGAAAGACTCAATATTGCTAAGATGTTGGTTCATTCCAACTCAATGAAAATGCCATCAAGTTGCATTTTATGGATATAAACAAACTGATTCTAACGCTTATACGGAAAATCAAAAGACCTAGAATAGACACCATAGTATTGCAGGAGAGAAAAAAAGATAGAGGACTAATACTTCCTCACTTCAAAGCTTATTATAAAGCTTCAGTAAACAAGACAACCTGATGTTGGCAAGAGCACAGATAAATTTGTTGATGGAACAGAATAGAGAAGCCAGAAATACACCCACACAGATATAATTAACTGGTCTCTGACAAACTGAACAGAGAAAAGGTAACCTCTTCAACAAAGGGTTCTGGAACAACTAGGAATCCACATGCACAAAAATGAATCTACACACTAACTTTATACCATTCACAAAAATCAAGTCCAAATCACAGACCTTAATGTAGACTACAAAACTCTTAGAAGATAGCATAAAACAGGTGACTTTGTGTTTGATGATTTTTTTGATATAGCTCCAAAACATGATTCATAAAAGAAAAAATATTAAATTGGACTTTATTAAAAATACAAGCTTCTGTATAAAAAACTAATGTCAATAGAATAAAAAGCAAGTGACAGACTGGAAGAAAATGTTTTCAAAACGTGTATCTCATAAAGGACTAGTGTCCAAAATATACAAAGAAACCTTAAGTCAGCAGTAAGAGAGAAAACAAGGCAATTAAGAAGTAGACAATAAAGGTGAACAGACACCTGAGCAATGAAGATCTATAGATTACAAATAAGCATATGAGATGACACTCAACAAGACACATTGGGAAAAAATTGTGAATATAAACAACAATGAAATACTATACACCTGTCAGAATGGCTAAAATCCAAAATACCAACACCAAATGCTGGTAAGGATGTGAGGCAGCAGAATCTCTCATTAAGTGCTAGCAGGAATGCAAAATGGAGAAATCACTTATAAAGACAATTTCGCAGTTTCTTACACAACAAAACACACTCTTACCTACCAAGGAATCCAACAATTTCGCTCTTCGTTGCTTACTCGAATTAAGAACTTAAGTCCACACGAAAACTTGCACACAAATGTTTATCATATCTTTATTCTTAATTGCCCAAAGGTGGAAAGGGCCAAGATAGGTGTATGGATTAATGAACTGTGACATACAATGAGATATTATTCGGCAATAAAAAAAAAAAAAGGCTATCAAGCCATGAAAAGACATGGGATACTTAAATACATATTGCCAACATATGGGCTTGTAAAAGACTCATACCATATGTTCCAACTATATAGTGCTCTGCAAAAGGCAAACCTGTGGAGACAGTAAAACGATCAGTGGCTATAAGGGGTGTGAGGGGAGGAAAGGAGAAATGAATAAGTTTAGCCCAGGGTGTATTTTGGGCAGTGAAACTATTCCGTATGATACTATAATGGAGAATAAATGTTATTCTGCATTTGCCAAAATGTAGAATGTACAACACAAAAAGGGAATACTAATGTTAACCGTGGACTTTAGCTAATAATAAAGTATCAGTATTGACTCATCATTTATAACAAATGTGCTACACTAATGCAAGATGTTACAATTAGGAGAATTTGTTTATGTTGAAGGGGGAAGGAAATTCATTTGGAAGATGTTATTTTGCCGTGAAGTGGGATGTATTATAGCAGTTTAGAAAAGTTAAATATGAATCCATATTAAGCAAACACACACATATTTTGCTTTTATTGCAACGTGTTCTTGTTAAAAATCTGTTGAAGTACTATTTGGAGTTACTTTTCTATGTTATTAAAACACACATTAACACGTCTATAAATAATTTTATGTGAATCCCAGAAGAGTTGTTCAATTTTTCTATTTAAGCTTGATTCATTACCTTCTTTATAATACTTCTTACTTAATTAAATCATTAGAAATGCTCTCGAGAGTATTTTCCCTTCTTTCATGATGACAGTATAATTGATAAACATTTCATAATTAATTTACAACACAAATGAGAATATGTAAAGAACAGTAGCATAATTATATTGTTATTACAGATTATAAACAGATTGCTACCTAGAATATCACCTTACATTTAGCATGTAGTATTTCTAAAAATATTTAATCCCCTGGAAATGTTATGATCATTCTTTTAAAGACTTTGAGGGGAGGGACATTATTTCATGCTACATTATCAAAGGAGAAATAGAAATATTTTCATATAATTCTTACCACACTATAAGTGTGAGAAAAAGATAAAGTGTTAATTTTAATGTAAGCCTTTAACATCCATATTAAATAGCACAATTTTATTGAAATATATATTGTATTAGTTTTAGATGTACAATATGATTCAGCAATTCTATACATTTTTCAGTGTTCATCAAGGTAAATATACTCTTAATTCCCTTCCTCTATCTTTGGTACATATATTTTTTTCTTAGTCTATTTTTGCCGCTAGATGGCATAGGTCATATTACTCAAAGTTCTAGGGTTTTTTTCTTACCGTGCCAGATATTAATTTAATCATAAAGATTTTTAGATTCTTGGTGTCTAGGAATCTTACAACTTTTGAGTTTCCAGGGGCATTCTTAATATTTTGTACAGAATTTTGGTCATCATCTTAAGTTTGTAATAGTATGGGGATGGAAGAAGAGGTCTTCTTCCTATGAGATAGGCCTTCCTTATGAGATAATATGTTTTGCAGATAAATCCCAGGGGCTCCTGAAAAAGCAATCTAGATTTATCAGAAGGTCCAGATAAAAGTCAACCAACAATCTAGTCTCTTCAGAATCTTCTGTTTATCCATAGTTAACATGACTGGGTGATGTTCTAAGGAGCCATAGAAAACAAAAGTCAAAATAGAATACAGAACCAACTCCATATACGATTCTCAGAATACCTTGAGTAAACTCTATGGTTCATAGTAAAAGCTTTTGAAACAGAACCTATTTAGTGTATCAATCATAAACTTTGTCCATCTATTTACAGATATATCTATACATATACACATTGCAAAAATACATTAAATTTAAAGAAACATGAATATTCCTCATAAGTAAAACATACTGGTTATATAAAACTCAAGAGAATATTGGCATGGAAAGCTTGATCTCCTGTTCCCATGCTAGGACTCCTCCAGAATGAGTCAACTCCTCCGTTGCACTTTTTATAGTTTTGTTATGTGAAGAAAATGCTAAATTTTGTAAAACCTCAAAATAGAAATATTTGTATAGAAAAGATAAAGAATAACTAACCCTATTCTAATTTCAATCTTATTTAGGAAACATACTGAAAAAATGTATTTTATTAAGCCAATCTCTTTGGTGTTACCCTGCAAACAAATATCTTTTGCTTATATTGGCAATTAAATCATGAATTTTGAATCAAATTATTGTTGTTTCTTTATTCACTTTACTAAGTATTCATTAGTCAAAGCAGGGTGAAAAGGCAAATCATCACAATTCGAGAAACTGAGATATAAGTTAACATGTTCTTTCACTGTCTTACAGTTCTATAAAACAACACCCTTTTTAGTAAATAGCAACAAAATTATTCTATAATTTTGACCAAGAAAGGAAAAATCAACCACAAATAAATATTCAGCAGCTAACTGCAATGTAGTTTTGTTTAAATTAACCATAAATAAAATTTGGTATCAATACTTGATTCTATAGGATGTCTGATGTCCCTGTATAGTTTACTATTATTATATCTTGCTATTGTAAAATAATAATTGTCAAAACATGCCCATCCTACTTTGTGCTAAAGCAGAAATACTCACCAGGCTTCTGCAAACTACAACTTTTGGCAATGAAAGTGGATCAGTCAGGTTCTAGTCAGGAGATACATTTTCCTACTCAAAGAGGAAAATTTCATTATAAGGAATTTTTAACTAGTAAAAAAGTGGTTAGCTACTTAAAAAGAAAAAAAAAAAAAAAAAAAAAAAAGCAGGGGATGGGGAGGGGAGCTTCTGAGAAATAAAGAACTAGCAAACAAAGGGAGTATGCATGCCCACAGGGATAAGGAAGGGTAAACAGGAGAGAAAAAAGGAACTGAAAATAGCACCCTGCTCCCTGGCTAAAATGCGCATGTTGCTGGAGGGCGTAGCTGCCCCCTGAAAAGCCGATGCCAAGAAGCTTGCCCTTTGGGTGGCATGGAGCTGGTTTGCAGCCGTGGCCCCTGTACGGCTGGGAATCTTGCCCAAGAGGGCAGGGGGGCTACACTGGTCCATAGAAACTGCGTGCACTGTGGGCAAGACGTCCCCACAGAAGGGCCACTGGGTCAGGTCTGCTCCTTCGGAAATGCTCTGCTGGGCCACGGGAACGCCGCCCGGAGAGGGAGCACCACGAGGCCTCCACACCCCCATTCACCGGTAGCCGCCGTGTTGGGGGGAAGAACACCACCGCCGCGCACGTTGAGTGACTGTCAGTGTCTTACTAGCTCCCTCTATTGACAAAATCTAATACCGCACCACATGGCAAAGGGAAAAAAAAAATTGTTTTTGATCCAGCTCAGGTGTTAGGAAGTAGAACAAAGAAGGGTGCATTTGGTTCTGAGCTGGAACAAACTGAGAGCTCTCCCAGCCGTCCCTTTGGCAACTCAGCTTTCATGTTCACCCTTTAACACACATTAGGACTTCAATGCAGAGTAAAACAATTCTGTGTCCACCTAACAAGATGCAGCTTTCTGAAGTTATAAAAACAAAACAAAAACAACTTCCAAAACTTCTCTGAAAATGAGCAAATACAGAATTCCAACATTTTACCAATACTGAGCTATATTTATCACTTCTCACCCCCCCACCCCCCCCCAGCAGCCGCACTAAATACTAGGTTATCTAAATTCTAAATTGGGAAACTACCAACAACTTGAATATAAGATATTATTGGGGAGAAGGAGAAGGAAGGGGATATTTAAGAAATGCAGAGAAACATATAAACATAACAAAAAAGACGATATGCGACTTTTCTATAACCCTAGCTTCTGTAATTGGTCTCCAGACTGTAGTTTTTAGAAGGATGTGGTATCCTTCTGCCCACCCAGAAGGAAGATCCTCCAGACAAAACTTGTTTGGGAGGTTTTCTAACCCACCTGGGAGTTGATCCAAACTTTCATTCTTTAATATTCTGAGTCCTCCGTTGTCCCACAAAAAATATGACCTTGAGCAAAGCTGCAGTATTTTTTGAACAATTAATTTATAACTTAGGTCTGATATTATCACATCTATTTGAAAGTCATTTATTAGAAATAACTGATGAAACAATTACACGTTTCTGCCTCTTGAGCTTCATGCATTTCCAGTGAAAGCAACCAACACTTAAAAAATCATCTTCTATGTAACCATTTTCAAAAATTGAAAACATATATCAAGACAGATAGTAGAAGAGACATGACTTGACTTTGCTTTTTTCTCCTTGCCATTTAAGAAAAGAACACCTAATCAAAAAATAAGAATTTATAATTTGGCAGTGTCATTTTCAAGTTAGCATTCAGTTGGTATTTCTCCCTCTGCCTACTCCTCACTACCCACTCTTCCTCAGACACACACTCACTGTGGACTATAACATCTTCCTAATTATTTCAAAGAATTATGCAGAAAAAAAAGAAGAATATCTTATTTTGTTTTCCGGGAATATGATCCCATTTACAAATAGATGTATATACTTGTATATGTGTTTATGTACAATTTTTATATAAATGCATATATTCCAGACATTTCATTATATTATAATTTTTAATGATAGGACTGGTTTATGTAAAAAGGAATTATAAACAACATTAGTATCCAAGGGATTGATCCATAAATTGTGGTACACAGGTACAATGAACAGTGTGCAGCTGAGGGGGTGTGTTGAATCTATGCCATCCAATGTGGAAAAAACTGAAGGAATATTCTTATATGAAGAAACATTTTGACCAACAATCTACATCTAGAATTCTGTTTGGAAAAACCACATATTTACCATATCAACATGTACATATACATATATGTAAAGGAATTTGTGTGTGAGAGATCGAATGAGAGAGAGAGCCTGAGGTTCATGTAGCAAACCATTCAATGACCCACTATGATGGGTGGAAGTTTCGAAATCTTCTTTCTTCTTTAGATTATGTTTAAACTTTTTATAAAGTGTGTTAGTTTTATGATCCTAAAAAGGATGAAAATCTATTAAAATATAAAATATATCAAAATTAATAAAAACAAAAAATAGGCAGAGGATCAATATAGACCCTTCCTCACAGAGGATGTACCACTGGACACATGAAAAGATGCCCAGTCATTAATCATTAGGGAAATACAAATTAAATCATGATTAGACATCACCTCACACTTCCTAGCTTGACTGTAACTAAAAAGCCAATAGCAAGTTTCAGCGAGGTAGAGAAGTTGGAAGTCTCATACAGCGCTGGTGGGTGCATACCATGATACAACCACTTTGGAAAATAGTCTGGAAGTTACTCAAATGGTGAAACATCAATGGTTTATGTGACTCAGTAATTCTACTCCTAGGTATATACTGAAGAAATGAAAGCATATGCCCACACAAAATCTTATATATGCATGTTCATAGCAGAATTGTATATTTATAATTCTCAAAAAGTATAAACAACTCAAATATCCACGAGCATGAATGAATAAACAAAATCCGACATATCCACACAATACAATATTGTTCAACTATATAAAGGCATTAAGTGCCGTTACCTGCTACCACATGGATGAAGTTTAAAATACCATGCTAAGTAAAAGAAGCCCGTCACAGGAGACCACGTAATATATAATTATATTTAAATGAAATATCAGAACAGGCCTGTCTACAGACACAAACAGGTCATGGTTTATAGGACTGGCAGGGGTAAGAGGACAAGGAAGTGATACAGCAGACAGTTTCTTTTGGAAGTGGTAGCAATGTACTATAACTGACTGTGGTGGTAGTTGAACATGTCTGTGAACATATAAAAACCATTGATTTGTACACTTTAAATGGATAAGTTATATGGTATGTGGCTTATATCTCAATAAAGATGTTCTATATCCTTAGAAAAGAACAAAGGATCCATCCTACCAACATAGAGAAGGATCTGTTGCCTCTTGATCTGTGACGTCTGGGGAGGTGGCTGCCGTGGAGACGGAGAGCTAGGACAGAGAGCGATGGGGCCATGGGCTGTATTCCCCGGGAAAAATTCTGCAGTCACAGAGAAGCTGGAAGATACAAGTTAGATACTGGCAGCAACTACAAAGTAACATGGTAACAAGCCTGGAGCTAAAAGAGCAGAGTAGGAATGACTGAACAGCTTTCTGTGGGATCCAGTGTCTAAGCACCAAAGTGTCCAAGGATTGTTCAACTGATGCCTGTTTAAAAAAGATAATTAGGGAATCAGATGCTCCATTGACCAATGACTTGACATAGAATAAATGCATAAAACTTAGAAATGAACTCTGAGAAGAATTGGAAGCACCAATTTGCGGTCTCTCTATTGGAATTAGACCTGCCATGAGAAAGTAAAATTATATTTCTCATCCAAATATGTGGAGAATGATTTATACCCATTATACTTAAAAACACAACTTTTGGAAAAAAGAGGAAGTTAGAAATTTAAGGCAGCTGTGAGAAGTTTTGGTTTCAGTTTTAATATCCAATATGGAAATGTTTCGTTCAGGAGACACAGTGATGGTTACACTGAACTGGGCTTAAGACAGACTTCTGACCGTTTGTTTTCATCCCATTAGGCAACAGATCACAGATCACTAAGAAGACTGACCTTACTTATCAAGAGAAAATAGGGCTGTGAGAGATAATGGAACTCTCATGAAACCCAGAATATCCTGTAATACTGCTGTGTTAGTTGTCTAATACTGTGTAACAAATTACTTCAAAATTTAGTGGCTTAAAAAATTATCTCAGGGATTTATGAGTCAGGCATCCAAATGTGACTTAGAAGAGTCTTCTGGCTCTGGCTCCTTTTAAGGCTGCAGTCAAGGTCCCTGGCGGGGATGCAGTAATCTCAAACACCATCTGGGAGTAAATCCACTTCCAAATCTCCACATGTGGCTGCTTATTGGTAAAATGGCAGGTTCTCACAGAATGTTGACTGGAGATATCACTTCCCCACCATGTGGACTTTTCTATAGGGCTACTCCCAATATGGCAGTTGAATTCTCCCAGGAAAAGTGGAAGAAAGAGTTAGAGCAAGGTAGAAGTCACAGTCTTTTGGGGAGTCTGGGTGTCTCAGTCTGTTGGGAAGTCTACTCTTGATTTGGGCTCAAGTCATGATCTCAGGGTCCGTGGGATCAAGCCCTACACCAGACTCTGTGCTCAGTAGGGAGTCTGCTTGAGGAGTCTTTCTCTCCAGGTCCTTCTGTCCCTCCCCCTACTCATGCTTTCTCCTTCTCTCAAATAAATCTTAAAAAAAAAAAAAAAAAATCACTGTCTTTTGGTAGCATAATCTCAGATGTGACATCTCCTACATTTTGCTATATTCTATTCACAAAGGGATTCACTAAAGCCAGCCAGCATTCAAGGGTAGAGGACTACAGGATGCCATAGATAATAGGACGAGTGTTTCTGGGAATCATTTTTGAGACTGTCCGTAACTGCCATGTTGTGAGCCAGAGCCAGAAGACTCTTCTAAGTCACATTTGGATAATTTTTTAAGCCACTACATTTTGAAGCAATTTGTTACACAGTATGACAAAAGTTAATATATTGGGAACCTCAAAGAAACAGAATTACTCAGGGCTTCCCATGAATGATGTTTTAGTCAATGCACCAGGTAAATCACCATAACCAGCTGAAGTACTGGTTAGGGCAAAGAAAACATGGAAAAAATTGAAAAATACAATTATGAATACCAGCCATAGTCTCGTGATTCTCGTGACTCACCACAGAAATAATTGTAGTATCAATTCACATGACAATGGATATGAAATAAAACAAAGATCATAATTTTAGTGCTTCTGTATTTCTACTAGAAATTATAGTCATGGAGAACCTGGCTTTCTGTATAAAATTGCCTAATCATCATCCACTACTTGGGTTTTGAGATGCGGGTGTGAGCTACCGTATTTCAGTAGTAAAAATGTATCAGAAATAGCATGTTTTTCTAGAGCCAACAGGTGTGGCAATGGCCACTTCCAACATTCTGGATCCAAGGTAAAGAAATATGCCCTTTCAGTCAACAGTCCCTGCGGTTTTCTGTTGAGTTTCAGCTTCTTAATTTTGGTAGGAGTAGGAGATGTCCACATGGGCAAAGTCCGTAGGGTTGTTTTCGTTTTATTTCTTAGAGGTTTAAATTGGAGGCTACTCGTCCATCTCCCCCAACATCATTGTATATATTCATTTCCCTTCATTAAATCTTTCTTTTAAAATAGCCGGTAATTTCTGTTAGTTATAACCAAATTCCAACTAGTGCCATGAGTCTTAAAGGACTGAGAAGTACGAAGTCAAAAAGAGACTACAATGTGAAAATAAAATCAGATTATATTGATAGATTATAAATAAGTATTCTAATTAAATGCCAATCTGCTTTACAATTTTTTTTTTAAAATTTTTATGCACCATTCCTGTCAGAACAGTTATGGTCAATTTTAAAACATACTGTCAATGTGTTAATGCCTTATTTTCATACTGACAAAGCAAAACCTAATCAAAAAGAGCTGTTGAGTCTGATAAACCTTTCCTGCAGCTCCCCTGAGTGGTGACACCCTACAAAGCTGTAGATTAATATCAAAGCCAGAAAAACGACATTGATACAATTCCATTTACTAGACTGACAGAACTTTTCCAGCTTTCATTAGTTTTTGCATGTACTCCTTTGTGTGTGTACATGTGTGAATAGTTCTAATTTGACTGTGTGTGTGTGTGTGTGTGTGTGTTCATGTGCCCACCATGGTCAAAATACAACAAACTCTCTATACTACTTCTTAGTAGCTATACTCATCTGCCCACCACTGTCCTTGTCCTATGGCAATTGGCAATATATTTTCTACTTATTCTTTTATTACTTCATGAGTATTATGTATAGACTTATACAAAATGTAAGTTTTTGAGATAGGATGCTTTTTTCACTAAGCTTAGTGCTCTTCAAATACATCCAAGTGGTTATGTGTATCATTAATGTCTTCCTTTTTATTGCTGAGTAGCATTTTCTTTTATGGATATACCAGTGTTGGCTTCACCACTCATCTTTTGAAGGATACTTGGGATGTTTGCAGTTTTAAGTTATAAAAAATAAAGCTGTTAGGAACCTTTGTGTTCAAATTTTTGTGCAAACACAAGTTCCATTTTTTTTTTTTCTGAGATAAATGCCCAATAATGGGATTCTAGGTCTTATGTTAAGTATAACATAAGATTAAGTATATAAATTGATGAGTTTGGGGACTTCATCAAGATAAGAAGCTTCTGCACAGCAAAGGAAACAGTCAGCGAAACAAAGAGGCAACCCACGGCATTGGAGAAGATATTTGCAAAGGACACTACAGACAAAGGGCTGATATCCAGGATCTATACACAAAGCCAGGTTCTCCATGACTATGACTCTGGGAAACAAACTGAGGGTTTTAGAAAGGGGGGGAATGGGTGAGCCTGGTGATAGGTATTAAAGAGGGCACAGATTATAGGGAGCACTGGATGTTATACACAAACAATGAATCATGGACGTTGCTTCAAAAACTAATGATGTACCGTATGGTGACAAACATAACACAGCAAAAAATATAAATTAATAAATTGATAAGGAACTGCAGAACTGTTTTCCATAGTGCCTGTGTTACCTTACTTTTGCCCCCAGCAACATCCATGAGATACAGTTTTTCTGCATTCTTTCTAGCATTTAGTGTTATCATTATTACTATTATTTTTTAATTTAGCCACTCTAATGTGAATGTGGTGATAACTCATTGCGGTTTTAATTTACATTTCCCTAGTGGGTAATGATTTTTAACATCTTTTGATGTATCTTTAAGATTTTGAGGACAACCTTACTTCATAATTCAATGAATATTGGATATTACTATGTAGTCTTAGTAATTCTGATTACAAGTCAAAATAAATCTCTTGTAATGTTCCCTTGTGATTTATGTGCATTTATGAGGTTTATGAAATACAAATCACATAAAAGAAGATACAGTTAGAACAAAACCTCATGAATCTGTTTTCCTCTATTTCATAGTATATGATAATTCAGAAAAATTTTGCTGTAATTTTTCTCTCCTAAGTGAACTATTACTTTTAGAAGCTAAAGAGTGGGAAAAGAAGTGAAAAAGAATACAGATTTTTCTTTATTTTGTTTACATTTTCAATAAGCACAGAATAATATTTATTGGGATAAATAGTCATATATATCATGTATATATATAAGGAAATATATATATATATATATATATATATATATATAGCAAAAAAATGTAAAAGACACACAAGCATTATATATACCAACTTCAGGAATAGGAGCCAGTCCAGATTAGGGAGGCAGTGGAAAGGCTGGTGGGAGAAAATGTTTTTAGTATAGTATTCTGTTATTATTTGTTAAAATAGGTAAGTGTTACATTATAGCAAAATGGTAACATCTATTAATACTGGGTGGTAAAATAGCAGTGGTTGCTATACATTTTTGGACATTTATACTTGACATTTTTATAAGAAACAAAAAATTAAAATGCAATGTAAAGTAATATTAGATATATACATCTAAAATGTATAACAATGGCTATTTGTTGAAATTAATATTTTAATATATTTTATACATTATAAAATGTTCACCAATTTGAATAACCCATCTTAACTTGACTAAATTAAGTGGAATAAGTAATACACTCAAAGAATAGGCTTTGCAAACATATTTAACTATAATCTTTAATTAAGCAATTTGAAGACAGGGGCACCTGGGTGGTTCAGTCAGTTAAGCTCCTGACTCTTGATTTCAGCTCAGGTAATGATCTCAGGGTAGGAAGACCAAATCCTGTGTGGGGTTCCAAGCTATGTGTGATGCCTGCTTAAGATTCTTTCTTTCTCTTTCTCCCCCTCCCCCACTTACCACCCTGCCTGTGCTCTCAAAAGGAAGAAAAAAAGAAAAGAAAAAAGTAATTTGAAGATTTTTAACATCTTCTGCAAAAATTTAACAATAGAAACAAATGGATATTTTACTTGTACAAGATAAAATATTCAAATACACACACACAGACATGAAATGATTATGACATAACAGTAGTGTTCTCTGGTTAGAACAAAATTCCTAATAATTGATTAAAACCTACCTAGTGCTTATGATGTACTGAAACTACTCCAAGCAGCTTATTTTTCTAAACTAATCTGTGGTCCCGTCTAGTCTGGTTTTAGAGTCTATGCCCTCAGCAACTATACTAGATATCAACATACCATTGCATGAGACAAATCAGGATAAAACAAAAACCTTCCCACTAAGATTTTTAAAGAATATATTAACTTTGAAAATGTCTTACTTGCTGCAAAGTATTTTTTGAAAAGTTAGACTAAAAGGCAAATCATCAATAGCTCTAACATCACAAATATTTACATTGTTTTTTTTTATCATATTCAAACAAAGCTTCATAAAAATAACAAATGGGTTGCCTTATAGAATCATGAAGAAATAAAATGGCAAGAGGTACATTATTCAAACTAACAGTCCCATCTGTGAGGACAAATAAAGGTTACCTGTCTGTCCCTTAGAAATACTTGTTATAAATGAGTAAAACTGAAGGGCATAATTGACTTTATTTTTTGAGTTTTCTAATATAGAGTTTGCTTTCTACCAAGGAGAGCAAGTTACTTTTCAGGTTAAGACCTTTAAGAATAACTTGAAAGAGAATATCCATTGAATTGAGCTCATTTTTAAAAGTTCTGCTTTCAATAGACTCTAAATGTTGAATGGTCATGCACTGAAGCTTGAAGAAATATTGATGCTCAGTGTATTAGTAATGAGAAAATAAAGGAAAAGTCCATTTTCTCTCCTGTAAATCTGGATTAAACCGAGCTAATTTTGTTTATCAGCATGCATTGAATGGCCTTTGTTATTATGACTTATAGGTAGACATTTATGTTTAGGTTATAAAAGCAACATTATAGTAATTCATGGTCTTTGAATTAAAGTAGGGCCTGGTGAGGAATGGTAAACAGGTATTACCAGAGTACCTACAGTTTTATTCAAGAACATACAGAACACTTGAGCATACTTTTGGAATATATCTGTTAACAAGAATTAATGTTTCAAAAATTAAACTAAGAATATAGAATAGCATGAATGTGTTGTTTCCTGAAGTAAGTCCTGGGAATGGTTGATGATGACATTACACAGAGTGGAAGGAGAATTTGGGTAATGGAGAAAGGCTTGAATTAAGTACTGGAGAAGAAAAAACACTTATCATGGCATCCATTGCCCATCCTGTACCTGACCTGGAGTGAACGCTATTGTTAGAAACACGACATCCCCAGATATCAAAATTACTGAATAACAGGTATTTTGAGGTTTGGGACACAATCAATATTTGAGTTCCACTCAGAAAATTATGGAGGATATAAACCATTTCCCTTCTCTGCTTCAAATCTTTCTTGGGTTTTGGAACCCCAGAGCTTGGAGATTATAAAAATTTATTATTTAATCAGAAATTTGTATGGGTTTTAGGATTGCCACGAGTCACTGACACTGTTGTGGCTCTACCATGTGCTCTTTTGAGATAAGAGTTCATACAGAGTTCTGTACTTTTTGGGTACTGCACAAAGATATTAAACTTCAGAATTATTTAGTTTTGTTGGTTATTTGTTAATTTTTAATATAGGAAATTGAACATGTTTCAGTGTTAGTCGGAAGAGATAATTTAAGAATTTGATTTTGAAAATATAGGCTAGAGTAGAATAAATTAGTACAATCTTCTTAACCAAGATAATGTTTGTTTGTTTTCCTAAACAAAACAATGGGAGGCAGAATCTTTGTAAAGGGACTAATTTTATTTTTTATCATGCGAGACGAACCAAAGGACATGGACAAATTTTGTGGAAATCACTAAGAGGAAATGGAGATTTTCTGTGTGGTTCCTACTCTATATAAACTTCCTTTGCCTTTGAAAACTCCAGCTTCTTTTCTCTAAAACGGGAATACTAATGTCTTCCTCATTTGGCTTCCAGTGGTGGTCAAATGAGATAATGGATGTAAAGGCCTTTTTTGAAAACTGAAAAGACTGATAAAAATGTTAGACATTAAAATACTGACCAAAATCAAAATGCTTTAAAGAAGAAGTTTAATCGCTTTACCTTAATCTTTTCTTTTTCTTCTTTTTTTTTTTTTTTGATGAAGAAATTGAAGTATCAAAGCTTTTATAAGTTCAATAACCGAGAATAAGGACAATCCTATGATTTAAGTAGTATTTTTCTGTAATGTGGTGAATATTTTTTAGTTACTCATCAAGTTTAAAGCGTGTTTGATTATGTAGGACTTAGATTTCCACTTGATTGAATGCCTACTAAAGGGAAGATTTTCTTAAATTTAATCCAAATTCATCTGCCAGTTTTTAAAATGTGATTAGAGAACCTCTAAAATGCCCTTATTATGCATGGTTTTCATGTCACAAAAAGATAACATTTTCAAAGAGCAGGTTTCACTATTTGAATTTACTTTTTCTTCTAAACTGATTTCTTGTACAGACTTCATAATTTATTGTTCTTTCTCTGTCCTAAAAGGCTTCAACTGACATGAACTTTTCAAGAGTGTAAATCAGTATTGGATAAAATTGATCACCGGTGTGATTTTGTTTTAATCACCATCTTTCCTGGATAATTAAATTATTATATTTGAAGAAATTTTATCCTCATTTGATAAGAAAAATATATATTTGCCATTCAGAGGCCAACACAGTAAAGGAGTTTTCATGGTGAAATTTTTTAAAAAATTGGAGAGGAATGACTTCGACTTATTTTAGACAGTGTGTACATTTGGTTATGCAGCATGAGTATACTAAACTTACTCAAAAATTATATCACTTAGCTTTCAACTGTTTATTTAATGTTCACATTAACATATGTGAGGAACATACAGAAAATAACAAGAGCACTTCAAGAAGAGTGGTACAAATTTAAGAATCCCATTGAGTTTTACTCTATGTAAACTCATATATGTTTACATGCTATGCAATATAATCTGCCAGATAGATGGCCTAAACACAATAAAATAATACTTAGGATGATAACATCACCACAGTTAGGATCATAACCTCCCCAGTCACACTGAAGCGGTGGAGTCACTTTCTTTGACTCTCCCGATCAGCCCCATCTTTTAAATAAATCTCTTTTGTCTAACCCATTGCAAGCATAGCCATCCCTCAGCAGCCGTTGTATTGATTTCCATGTAATTATTATAACGTCAATTTGTTTCTATTACCATTGCATGTGGTAATAACACTTTATTTATCTCCAAAAAAGGAGAAATGATTTCTTGGCCTCAGAGATAAGCACAAGAGTGATGAAAAAGATTCTCAACTGTACGAGAAAATGAAGAGGATCTCCCATGAGCTATGGAGCGCCTACAGCACACACCTGCACGGCTCAAGACCGTTAGCCTTGGAAGATCCTTCAAGCGCTGTGTCGGATCTCTAGAACGTAAGTGATTAGAAATGCAGCGCCCGTGCCACTGGGCGATTGT
Organism: Mustela nigripes; assembly: GCF_022355385.1. Taxonomy (NCBI): domain Eukaryota; kingdom Metazoa; phylum Chordata; class Mammalia; order Carnivora; family Mustelidae; genus Mustela; species Mustela nigripes. Next base: position 6,227,534 of record NC_081559.1, on the reverse strand, counting down.
TCATGTTTAGCAACTTTAAAGTAAGTATTAGGAAAAAGAAATATCTGATTCCTTTAAACCTTAGGTTAAATGGCAAGCAATCAACACAACCAATTATTTAAATACTGTAGAAATACGCTTCTTTCACTCGATGGCCCATAATCTCTTTGTAGCTTACAGCGAAGATTTAAAAGGAAATAAACCCCAGATTGTCATTAGGCTTTAAACAAAAACTGAATTAATTACAGAAGCCAGTTCCAAAAGACTCCTGTGCAGGAACAGGCTTGAAACTGTTATTCCTAAAAAAAAAAAAAAAAAAAAAAAAGGATTGCTGGTAAACTTGCCTTTGATCTGATGCCTGGGAACTTGGATTTGGGGAGTGTTCCCATCATTTTAAGATGTGTCTTAAAGGATACCTCACTGTTGGTGCAAACACTGCAGTTCTGCGTACCTGTTTCCCTTCTGGGAATCTGGAATTTTGGTGTGTGCTAGGCAGACAGTGCCAATTCACCAGACCCCGGTAAAAGACCTTGGCCCTGAGTCCCTAATGAGGTAGATTCTTTCACATGTGTTGTCACCATTGCTTGTTGGAAGAAATGAAGCACCTTCTGTGTGTCTCCACGGGGAGAGGACTCTTGAAAATTTGCATCCAGTTCTTTCCAGACTTTGCCCCATGAGCCTTTTTCTTCTTTTTCAGTTCTGCTGTGTATCCTTCCTCTTTAATAAATCGTGGTCATGAATATAACTTTGTACTAAGTCCTGTGAGTTCTTTTAGGCAGACATTGAACCAGGGAGTAGCTAGAAACCCCCAATACACTTCTTCTTCCTTATCTGCACAAACTAAAAAGAATTTTCATAAAACTCTGATTGTGTTCAATTTTCTTTCTTTTTTTTTTTAAAGATTTATTTATTTATTTGACAGAGAGAGATCACAAGTAGGCAGAGAGGCAGGCAGAGAGAGAGAGGAGGAAGCAGGCTCCCTGCCGAGCAGAGAGCCCAATGCGGGACTAGATCCCAGGACCCTGAGATCATGACCTGAGCCGAAGGCAGAGGCTTTACCCACTGAACCACCCCCTGTGTTCAATTTTCTAATAGGCTGAGAATAATACTTATCTTGAGGTTATTTTAACTCTAGATATTTTATTTATTTATGAAATATACTTTTGTATTTTCTGCTTTCAAATTTGGAAGTTGAAAATATTATTTTGGGACAGTAGTACAGATTATGTCTTATTTGAAAAATTGATTCTTTGAAATATGTTGAAGAATGTTTATTCCAAAAAATTAGATTACAAAAATTAAGTATGACCACATCTTCATGTACAAAATCATATTTATTCCATAATAAGGTGATTCTCCAACTGAAGAAAATTTCAGTATTTCTTGATTTCTTGAGTATCTTGATTACATTTTTTCTTCAGAATTTTGTCCATGATTAACATATTTACATTAAATTTGCACAGATGATGATTTTAACACTCAATTGCTTACCTTTCCACCCACCTGCTACCCACAGAAAGCTTATCTGTAAAATATTTTAGTCCTAGTAAAAACAGTGAATTCCATTTTTCATAAAAGGAATTACATGTCATGAAAGTGGATAAATAAAAACCATAAATGCACAATTTTGTTCAAAGCATTAATGAAAAAACAAAATGAAATAAGAAAGTTCTAAACAAACTACTAAATAAACAATATAAGGAGATAAGTGCTTTTTGATAAATGAAAGTGATTGGAATTCTTGACATGGTAAACGTAAAATGTTATGAAAATGAATTTTATGATAAAACCAAAGCCACAAACTCAAAATAGACAGAGACTTGGCAAGTAAATTAAATGAATGAAGCAGGCTGGGTGGTGATTTTGCCCAAGAAAGGACAACTCTGCTCTAGCAATTGTTGTCATGGCAAAAGATGGTTCTTTGTGTTACATCATCATCTCCTTTGTGAGAAGAAAATATGCATATTTATTTGTAATATCTCTGATATCTCTAATTTTAGCAACCAATACAGCATGTTTGCTTGCCAGATTAGGCTATGTAGCTAATAACTTACTTTTGTTGAAAGACATGGACATTTTAAACAAGATTTTTGTGCAAAATTCCAGATATAGAAAAAAGAGATACATATTCACACACACACACTCAAAAGGTTGCATTGAGATTTGAGATTTTTTATTTTGTTGTTTTTTAATATTTATTTTTAGATAAGAAATATGACATTTAAAAACTTTCACTTATACATTCCTATTTGACATTAATGGACTAATAATGAATATCACGGTTTTAGAAGCCTTAATAAAAGGGGCTGTGTATAAATCACTCCTTACCTCTAAAGTCATGTGTGTGTGTGTGTTATACATAACATATATGTTATATAACATATAATATGTTCAATATATAATATGTTTTGTATATTTTTATAATATATATAGATAAGCTTGTATACAAGCTTGCTTATCCATGGCTTATTTAAATTCCACTCAACCTTCTGCACTGCAGAGAACTTAACTTGCTCATAAAGTCTGCCAAGACACTTCCAATCAGTATGATTTCAGTTCTTTCTGAATTACAGTAGACGAAACTACAGAAAATACTTAGGGTTTTCTCTTTACTCTCTTGAATGATTATTTATTTTCTAGCTGTCAATTTCTCATCTCCCCAATAAGGTAAAAGCTCTCATTTCATGATTTTTCTATTTGAGTATAGTTGACAAATGATGCTGCATTAGTTTCAGGTGAATAACTTAGTGATATTAGAATTTTATAAGTATGTTGTGTTCGCCACAAGTACAGCTACTGTCTTCCCCATTATATCACTATGATAATATCATTGAGTCTATTCTTTGTGATGTATCCTTATTCCTGGGAACTAGTCATCCCATATCTGTCTCCCTCTTTCTTTGAACCACTTTGCCCAACTCCCACTTATGTCCCCTTTGGCAACCCTCAGTTTATTCTCTGTATTTATAGATCTGATAGATCTGATTTCTATTTTTGTTTGTTTATTCATTTTTACAGATTTCTTTTACAAGTGGGACCTTATGGTATATTTCTTTCTCAATCTGACTTATTTCACATAGTATAACATCCTCGAGGTCTATCCACGTTTTCTCAAATGGCAAAATTTCCTTTCTTACAGCCATATAATATTTCTTGCGCATGCGTATGTGTGTGTGTGTGTGTGTGTGTGCAAACTGTATCTTCCATATCCATTCATCTATGTTATTGATGGATACTTAAGCTTCCTGCATAATTTGACTATTGTAAATAATGCTGCAATAAACATAGGGATGCACATACATTTGAATTAATTTTTTTAATATTTTTTGAGTAGACACTCGCTAATGTGATTACTGGATTATAGGGTAGTTCTATTTTTAACTTTTTGAGGAGCCTCCATACTGTTTTTCACAGTGGCTGCACCAATTTTCCATTCCCAACAACAATGGTAGAAAATTTCTATTTCTCCACATCCTCACCAAAACCTGTTATTTTTAATGTTTTTTATTTTAGCTATTCAAACAAATTTGAGGTGATTTCTCATTGTAGCTTTGATTTAGATTACTCTAATGATGAGTAATGTTGAGAATCTTTTCAAGTATCTGCTGGCCATCCGTATGTCTTCCTCAGGGAAATGTCTGTTCATGTCTTCTGTGCATTTTAAATCAGATTATTTGTTTTTTGGGTGTTGATTTGTATCAGTTCTCTGTATATTTTGGATCCTAACCCTTTATTGGAAAACTTATTTGTAAATATCTTCTCCCATCCCATGGATTGTCTTTTAGTTTTGTTGTTTGTTTCCTTTGCTGTGCAGAAGCTTTTTATTTCAATGTAGTACCGATAATTTATTCTCACTTTTATTTCCTTTGCCTCAGGAGACATATCTAGAAAAATGTTGCTATGGCCAATGTCAGAGAAATTACTGCTTGTCCTCTCTTCTAGGATTTTTGTGGTTTCAAGTCTTATATTTGGGTCTTTAATTGACTTCTGAGTTTATTTTTGTGTACGGTGTAAACAAGTGATCTAGTTTCATTGTTTTACATAAGCTGTTCAGTTTTCTTAGCACAGTTTATTGAAAAAAAAAACCCTCTTTCCCCCATTTGATATTCTTGCTACCTTTGTTGAGGATTAATATTTCCAAGAAAATAACTAAGAAGCTATAAGTTCAGTTGTATATAATTCATTAACTAATAAATTAATTACAATGTAAAGAGAACAGTTACCATTGTTAAATATTTATGTTTGATGGAGTCTCACATTTTATTATAATTAATATAATAGTCACATATATTTCAAAGTCAAATTTAAAAATAGGCTTTCACAAAACAATTCTGGAGGTGTTATTATTTATTTTCATTGGACTTTGATTCAAGGAAATGCTTTAAGATTCTCTTTCTCTCTCCTACTGTGGCTAACCTTCCTTTTGTTAAAATCTACTGTTACCTCAAGAAATATGGAGATATGCAAGTATTATCTAACACTTTTCTGGGATGTTTTTATCCTCCTCGAAAAGGGTGGATTTTAATCACCACTTGCAAATCCATCGCATTTTCTTAACTGCTGTGGAGCTCTATGCCACAGGTCGTGCAGAAAGAAGCACAACTGATCACTTTCTTGACTAGAAACTATAGAGATATCAATGTATTTCTGACAATGTAAAAAGCCCTCGGTAACATTTTTTTTTTTCCCCTCAGATGTTCCTTATACTTATGATTTCCAGTTTTAAACCTAAAAAAGACAAGCCATGATCTTTCTTGCCTCCAAGTACTAAGAAAAAATGTGTTAAATGCTAACAACTGTGTATGTCAAAGAGTGACATTAGTTATCCTTTTTGCTTTTAAAATGAAAAGCTGAGAGTGTCTAAGGATTTGTTGAGACTTTGAGTCACACGGTGGGCTGAAGTCTTATGGGGGACGGAGGCTAACGTCTACATTCAAGTTCGCAACTGCAAACATGTAGAGAAAATGCTAGGTGCTAATGACTATTCTGGCAAGAAGCAAAGGAAACTACAGCAAAAAAGGGAAGTGCTTTCTTTCTTTCTTTTTTTTTTTTTAATTATATGTTCCCAGTTACCACATTGTATACCTTTAATAGCCTGCTTCATTGTCGAGTCTTTTTTTTCTTTCTTTCTTTCTTTTTTTTTTTTTTTTACTTTGCTATCCAACTCGGTGTCCATGTTTGAATATTCAACTTGAGTAAGACAGGCATTTGGAAGAGAACAGTCTTTCCTATTTCTTTGCTCACTGTCTTTTCTGTTGTTTCCTAAAATGTATTATTTTTGTATCTTAATTCTCAGAACAATCCTCTTCACTGATCTGCATTTTGTTTGTTTTGTTGACTGTGTTACCATTAAACTTTTCTTACTTTCAAACTAGCAGTATTCTTATACCATTGAAATGACATCCAACAAGCCTTAAAAATTCAGTGTCCTTTATTTTTTTAATGAGCTTATTAGTTTTAAATTTTTTTTTTAAAAAAAGATTCTATTTGTCAGAGAGAGAGAGAAAGCTAGCACAAGCAAGGGGAGAAACAGGCAGAGGGAGAAGCAGAATCCCCACTGAGCAAGGATTTCATCCGGGGCTGGATCCCGGGCCCCGGAGATCATGAGCTGAGCTGAAGTCAGACACTTAACGACTGTGCCACCCAGGCGTCCCAAATTCAGTGTCCTTTAGTGGCTGGCTATATTTCCTTGGACAAGTGAAGTTAAAAAATGGTTTGCTGTTTAAATATGTGAGGCGCTTGTGTTGTGTAGTCACTGGCCCCTTGATAAAATCTTTATTTCAAGAATGTTAACTAGGGAAGCACCCTGGTGGCACGTCAGTTAAGTGTCTGCCTCCTGCTCAGTTCATGACCCTGGGGTCCTGAGATCAAGCCCCCTACCCTCCTGCATAGGGGCTCAGTCTCCCTGCTCTGGGGGAGTCTGCTTCTCCCTTTGACCCTCCCCCTCTCGTGTGCTCTCCCTCTTTCTCACAAATGAATAAATAAATACGAAAATAAATAGCATCTTTTTTTGAAAAGAAGAATGTTAAGTAGGGGCAGCCTTGATATGTTGGGCAATTTCACTCAATACGCAATTTCCATAGCCAATGAAGACAGAGCGATGTTTAATATGGCCCAGGCTCCACCACATTGAGGCAGGTACCGAGCGAAGCAGGATGACACACTCCAGCGAGGCCTTACTGTCGCTGATGCCGAGAAAGCACGGAACAGTCTGGATTCGAGATTTATGCACAGACTACGTGTAAGTGAAAATATTTTTGAAAATCCACATAATGTTTATTTTCTAGTGAAACAGAACTTTATTTTCAAATCTACCAGTTTCAAGAACAGGATTTTTTCAGGACTTTATCTCATTTTCAAAAGAAAAGTTTCCATCACTGTTTTTCCTCTAATGGTTTTCAACTTAAGAACTTAGTTAATACTTAAAAAAAAGCAGGTTGCTTAATTTAATATATGTGTTCACTGCAAAAGACAAACATCTCGCCTAGCATAAATCACTTTTACTTTCCCAATGTAAGTCCTGCACAATTATTTGTTTACAGATAAATGAATTTAATGCATAAACGAATACATAATAGTCATAAGGGCTTTCCTTCACCCTTAATAGTAAGCTTTGTTCCTGAATACAGTTCAGTGCTTTCCTCTTTATGCTTTTCACCATGAGCCACAATAATTAACTGAAATCCCTCACATGCAGTAGAATGCAAAAGATAACTAATATTCTCAAATCTAACATCGATACTATTATTTTTTCCAGCTGTGTAGGGAGGAGAGTATTAAGAAGCATACAATCACGATGGGCCTTGATGCTAAAAAAAAAAAAAAAATTTTGATTTTTTTTTTTTCAAATTGGTGATTTCATTAATTTAAACTCCTTATTGGTCCTTGAAACAATAGGATTAGACATTTTTTATTTTTTTTTTTATCAGCTGCTCTCTTATCAGGTAGACATTTCTCAGGAAATGTACTTACCAATTTTAAAGCCCACTTTCTAACATTTTTAAACCGAAATTGAATACCCGGTGAAACAGCACTCTCCAGTATTCAATGGCCTAGTCTGTCAAAGGTCACCTTGGAAACAAGGCCGTAGAAATACATGGCTTTCTTGCCAATTCTGGAACTAATTTGTATCTCCTGAGAAGCACGGCAATTTACTGTAATCACCAAAACAAAGGGTCAGTGTGTCGTAAGGAGATTTTAGTCCTTAAAACGATCTCAAGCCAACTGCACAAAGGTAAACATCAACCTGAATCAACTTCGCCCATCCTGTATGAGTTATGTCTGCGCCTCACCCGGGTTTGGGCTCCCCAAGCAGACTCTGCCCTTCTTAGCCTCATTCAGTTTGTTGGTTTGTCTCTTCGTTTGTTTTCTGTCAGACCACTAAAAGGTACTTGGCTTTAGTGATAGTAAGATACTAATGTTATTATACTTGCTTTTCTTTCTTTCCTACTAAAGATAATGCTTTTAGCCAAACAGGAAATGTAAAGGTAGAAATTTTAGACTCTAAGAACGGACAATGGGTAACAGCACATTGAGGGTATCGGATACTCTGTAAGTGGTACCCGCTGTTGCGTTCCAAATTCCTGTCACCTGGTCGCGACATGCTGCTGGCGGACTTCCGTTTCAGATCCGGAGCATCACAGCATGATGCAGTTCTACACAGCTTTGTGGAGTTCTCTTTCCTTTCGTTCAGCTCTAATGAAATAGAATTAAAACAACCCTCCTCCCCAATGAAACAAAACAAAGCAAAAAACACACAGTGTGGGACTGGATTAAAAGTCTTTAAACTTTAATTTAGCAAAGCAGGCTGTTCCAATACAGAAGAGCTTAAAATCCTTATGGCATTCTTTTATTGGCAACAAATCTGTTTTCTCAAATACCAATAGCCTAATCATAAGGACTGGCCTCTATTTCTTTCACCATGGGGTAGCTGCTCTCTCTGTGTCGGATTAAGTAGAAGATAACTGGGAAGTGGAAGAACCACACATGATATTTTTCCCCTCCAGAAAGAAACAAATAAGAATCCATCAAGTGAGTGTGTGTGTGTGTGTGTCTGTGGTTTACTATTTAAGATGTAACCTTTCTCACTATTTAGAGAAAAGAAAATAAATATTTTACTATCTGAAACTTGTTATATTGTTTTTGATTGATACGTATTTTGGGAGATTATAGTAATCTTAAAGGCAATTTTTGAAAGTATACTTAGAAAACAAAGTACTCCTTCTAGTTCCAAAATTTTCAATCAACATAAGAAGCCCAATTTACCCCTCACTGGTACCTTAATATGATTTCCAAAATGCAAATCTAACTCAGATTGAGAAAACCAGCTGTGAAAGTGTGTTGTGTTGACAGACACTGTGATTCTAGCAATGTAATTTAGTGTTTCTCAGCTTTAGTGACCTTTTAAATACTAAAATAAAAGCCTTTTTCTCCGTGGTTAGAATCATTTTGGCTGCTTCAGATCTTATACTTTACAATACAAACACTTCAGAACAAAGAAAGCCAGTGGGAATACAAGGTGAAAGAAAATTTTAATAGTTGTTGGACATATTGCCATAACCTATTGTTATAATAGCTAAATCGAAGAAATAGTCAAGCCATTTATTTTTCCCGTATCAGCCATTACCTTGGATTTTTTTTTTTTTTAATTTAAGTTTTCAAGGCCTAATTGTTAAAGCTTACATTAAAGGTGCCTCTATATTGTTCTTAAAGAGGTTGTAGTGTATAGAGGTTAAAAGCTGGAATCTTAACTCAGATTACCTGGGTTTCTGACTATATGCCTTTCAGGTTTATCATCCTTGGTCAGATAAGGAGTTATGTAATTTAGTTTTGTCTCAGTTTCTTCATTTGTAATATATAATAAGACAGTCGAGAGAATGAAATTTTCAAAAACATCTGCACATTTCTTAGAACATTACCAGACACAAAGTAAGTACTCCAATATATATTATTGAATTGTTTTTTTTCTCATTATTAATCAGGAAATTGGATCCTAAACACATAGTTTAAGAACTCAGTACACTACCCCTCCATGCCTAGTTTTACCAATCTCAAGTGTCATAGGTTCCTTACTTTGTTGAATTTTGCTTATGAACTTGGCAATGCAGTTGTTTTGAAAATAAAGATTTTTAGGGGTGCCCAGGTGGTTCAGTTGGTTAAAGCAACTGCCTTTGGCTTAGGTCATGATCCTGGAGTCCCAGAATCAAGTCCCACACCAGGGTCCCTGCTAGGCAGGGAATCTACTTCTCCCTCTGATCTCTCCCCCCTCATGCTCTCTCTCTCATTCTCTCTCTCTCTCTCTCTCTCAAATAAATAAATAAAATCTTTTAAAAATAAAAAAAAGGTTTTTGATATTATGAAGTTATATTGATATTTGCATATTTGTATGCTTGTGGTAAGGACTTCAGTATATGGGAGGTAGTATCAAGAAAAAATTATCGAAACATTAATTAAAAAAACCCAACAGTGATAATATTGTTTCTTGTAACATTAAGTTCTGTCGGTAAATTTATTTTATGCTTCTTCCTGTCATAAGCACCTAAAGCTTTTTCTCTCCTGTGACTCACACTGTTAGTTCAGTGCAAGATAAAAAGTCACAGTTTTGGTTTATCACTTGAAAAAACATTGAGACGAAAAAACAACAGTGTCTCATGAGATGACTGCCTTTTACATTATGCTGAGAAGATAAAGGGTTGCATGTTTATAATAAGTTAGCATAGGTTTGGGGGATCTATTTTAGCACAGAATATGTATGGTGGAAGAGCCAATTAAAAATGCCGCAAAAACTCACATTTTTCCATAGTTTCCTAAGCGGAAAGACTTCACTATTGATTAAAAGCAAATGTGAACAGAACGCTACTTCTTTTAAAATGTCTTTTAAATGAAACTGCCCTTTTGACAACAGGGAAATAATAGAAAATAAACAGCAACTTACATATAGGGGAAAAATATTTTGAAGAACAGTGAAACTAATCTGATACATGGGACCAGAGGAAACTCTAATCTGATACGAAGCACTCCATGTTTCAAGTGCTCAAAGAGAAGAGCTCCCCTAAATGAGTCATTAAAGGAGAATAGTTTGGCAGCTTCATTTAAAAATATACTTACCATATGGCCTGGAAATTGTACTTCTAGGCATTTTTCCCAGAGAAATAAAAATTTATGTCCACACAAAAACCTTTGCACAATTGTTCGGTTGTTCATAGCAACTTACTTATTATAGTCCACCACCAATATTTTTCCCTCAGTAGATGAATGGCTAAACTGTGGTACATCCATACCGTGATATATTTATTCAGCAAAAAAAAAAGGAGTGGAATGTTGATATACATAACTTGGATGAATGTCAAGGGGATTTGGTTGAGTGAAAAAAGCAATCTCAAAAGATCATAGATTATGTGGTTCTATTTATGTGGCATATAAAAATGATCAAATTACACGTAAAGATGGAAAATAGTTGAGTAATTACGTGAGTATGGATATTGGAGAGCAGCAGGGGACGTGTGACTGTACAAGGGTAACACATCTTCAGGGTGATGGAATGGTTTTGTATTTTAATTATAATGGTGGCAACACAAATCTACACTGCGCTAAAATGACATAAATCTATATACACTCAAAAAAACCATTCTGACTGGTGTGAGGTGATATCGCATTGTGGTTTTGATTTGTATTTCCTTGATGCCGAGTGATATGGAGCACTTTTTCATGTGTCTGTTGACCATCTGGATGTCTTCTTTGCAGAAATGTCTGCTCATGTCCTCTGCCCATTTCTTGATTGGATTATTTGTTCTTTGGGTGTTTGAGAGCTGACTAATAAGAATTGTAGTGGATTATTTATTAGGTGATCTTTTGAATTTAATTCCTGTTTTTGAACTGCAAATCAGATATTTGATAATCATGCCATCTTGCATATTTTTTTCATTGTATCATGAGAAGCTTGTTCTGATAACAGGTGGAGGCAGAGATGACCCTGGTGAATTGATGGCAGGACTATTTCACAGTTGAGGGATTTTGTTTGCAGAATTAAAAAAAAAAATAGAGCATTTTAATCAAGAAGCACTGAAGATTTGAGTCTACATTTGCTCTAATTGTATTATACAAATTTAATAATATTAATAAAACTAAATAATGAAATTGATTCTACATATTAAATGTTTTCTACCAGTTCTTAAAACAACGATATGTTATAAATAAATCTTCAAAAGTACTAACCTTTATTCCATCATCAAGTGACACTGTTTCAGGCACCTGGGGCAGAGTGGTGACCAAAGCATAGATTATATTCCTTTCCAGCATCTCACACTCACGCAGACTAGAACAGGAAATCTAAAATCAATCGGGTGAATAATAGGAGTTGGAAAAATTTTGCTTTTAAAATGTCAAGTAAAAACTCCTTCCTCCTTGGATTACTCACTTGCCTCAGCTTTTATGAAATTATTCATGCCTGGGTTTCCACTGACCTCTTTTTTCTTAGACTTCCTCTTCAGGCTGGCTGTGATAACTTTTGTTCCACAGCATCCTGTCCTGGTTTCTTTTCCTCTTCCACACAATACCCTTGGGGAAGGTACTGCATTTCCGTGGCTTTGATTATGAGCCACATTTTGATGACTCCCAAATATATTTTATAGCTTACAACCTTTGCTGGGGTTTTCGTTGAATCGATTTGGTATTTTATGTAGATCATCTTGAAACACTGAAAGTCCAGCACTCTTTAACCCAAATCATCCTTTTCTCCTGGCCCTGCCCACACACCAAATACGCTCTGTCCATTTCTGTCTTGTCAACAGCATCATAGTTCCCCTGGGTGCCTGTGTCAGCAACTATGAAATCATCCTGCGCCCTTTCTCTGCCTTCCCCGAAGCCCAATCCCATCAGATAAAACCTGTGCACCCTCGAGTCTTCCTTCTAGAAGCGATCCCTCTACTTCCACTCTCATTGTTGCTCTGCAAGCTCAGGCTACAATTGGTCTCAGTAGGATTTCTGGAAAAAAAAAAAAACAAAAAAAAAAAAAACCTCTAGTTGGTCTCAATACTGTCCTTTAATTTATGATTCAGACCACATCCAGACTTTTTAAAGTGTTTGTAGGAAAGTCACTATCCTGTTATATGTTGTTTCAATGTCTCCCCACTCACAATAGTAATGGTCTCTGATGCTTGTAAGATCTGCTTCTGCTTTCCTCTTTCCTATTATGTCTTCCGTTTCTTCATTTGATGTTCTGTGATCGAACCATACGATATATTTTTTTTTTTAGTTTCACAAGTGAATCATACCCTCTCCAGCTTCTGTGTAAGAAGCATTGCCTCTGCAACACTTTCTCTGCCTTCAAAATTCTCACTTGGCAAACTGCTAGCCCTCATTCAGTTCTCATCATGTAGCTCAGAAATGTGGCTTCCTCCGGGAACCCCACCCTGTGCCTCTAGTTGACTATGTGCTCCCTATATTTGTGTCCAATATTTCCTTTCTCATGTTTTTGTATACTTGCATCATGTGGATTTAAGAATATTGGTCCATGATGAGGATAATTATAATGAAAGATTATCATCATCTCATAATTTATATTTTGTATGGGTGAGACATTGGTCAAAGTCATTTGTCATTTCATTTTATATATTATAACTTGATTAAAGCCTATGTGCAGGTATTTTAGAGTTTCAAATAGTTATGCTGGGTTCCCTGATTCTGCCTATATTTCCTCTTCCCCCAAGCAATGTCTTTTACCTCATTAGCCACTTGAACTTCTGATCCTCAGGTCAAGTCCTGAGCTAAAATCAAGAGTCAGATGCTTAACTGACTGAGCCACCCAGGCACCCTTCTATATATATCTTCATTTTAAAGAATTTAAATCACTAGGCTTATACTGCTGCTTTCTTTTCTTTTCTTTTCTTTTTTAAATTTATTTGAGAAAGAGAGAGAGCTCCTTAAACGGGAAGCAGTAAAGGGAGAGGGAGAAGCAGACTCCTTGTGTGGGGCTGGATCCCAGGACTCCGGGATCATGACCTGAGCTGAAGGCAGACTGGGCTACCCAGGCACCCCTAGACTGACTGCTGCTACTTGATTTTTCAGTGTTTAGCTTTAGCTCTGAAACACCAGGATATGTAAATGTATCTCTCTTTATCTCTCACCTCTACAAATATAAGAAACCTTTCCATCTTCCCAAATTCCTGATATGATTATATTATCATTTTTTTCATATCCATGCCCCATAGTGCCTAATTATGACCAGGGAGTTGTTATTTATGGATAAAGCATATATTGCATTTTTTTACTGCAAATAAAATTTGCTTCACTTTTCTGTAAAATCATCATTAATAAGATTAAAACCTTCACAATTTATTTTATTTTGTGCTTGGTAAACTCTTTTAATCTGACTACTATATCATTAACTTCTGGGGAATTTTCTTGAGTTATTTCTTTGCTAATTTCTTTCTCTTAGATTTTTTTTTCTTTTTGTATTTTTTAATATAGATTATCTAGGTTAGACTTTCATTTTACTCCCCTTAATTTTTATGCCACACTTTTTTTTTTCTTTCTTAATGTTCTATTTTACAGGATTATTTTTTCAACTTTTAAACTTTATCGAAAGTTTTTTGTTGTTTGGTATAATTTTTTTTGCTATGGTCTTTTTTTTTTTTTTTCCTTTTGGTCTTTTTTTTAACATTTAAAGGCAAATTTGTTCTCTGAGTGATTTATTTTTGTAATTCTCAGTTTAATTCCATTTGTAGCTTTTTCTTTTTGAGGATATTTATGACAGTTCGGAATTCTTCTACCTGCAAAAATCTGTCTTTTCTATCTATGATATTTTTAAGATATCTTTCATGATGGGTGCTTTCACTGAAAGTCTGGTGATTGTTAGCTTTGTGTTTGTGTTTCAGAGTTAACCATTAAAAATCTCATTAAAAACTGACTAAATTGGTTTTTGTACTCTGCGCAGAGACTAGACTAGACCTTTTCTCAGGGAAACCCCAAAATCAGATGCAGAGAACAGCCACTCTTTCTCCTACCAGAAGACTACAGCTCTGTGAGGATCTGGAAGCCAAATAGGGGAAGAGTTCTGAAGGTGTCAGCACTTAGGATATGTGTATTCACTTAGCTTCCCCATTTTTCACACATGTCTCCTGCCACCACCTAACCTCAGCATCCTCTGTCCAGCCAGTCCTTACTTTACACCCTCTAATGCTCCTTCTTCTGAAGTTGCACCTTCAAAACCTTGCTAATAAATTTTTTTAAAAATTACATATATGCTCTATTGTTTTGTTTTCATGTGCATCAACTAGCAGAGCAATCTAAAAATATCTTAGCTTTTCAAAGGGAAGCCAGTAAGTAAATGCGGATGTTGCTGTTGTCTTTCCCTAGATTTTCAAATGCACCACCCACAGATTCAGTATTCAAGATTTTGAATTATTCACAAATCAGCCTCTGACATTCAAGCTGACAAAACTTTGGGTAGGGTCCCTTTCTGCTACTTACTTTGTGCTTTCCAGTTTGTGCTTCCGTGTGATGGATTTTTACTGCAGTTTGGGACATAGTAAAATGTGTGTGTTCAACCTGTAGCTTTATGTCTGTCATCTCATTTCACTTTCATGACAATTCTCTGTAATTGGTACTATTTTCATCTCTTTTTACACATGAATGAAAAAGGATCACAGAAAAGTTATAATTTTCTCAAGGTCCCAAATCTAGGAGAAGCAAATTTAAGGCACTATTGACACAATAAGAAATTGAGTTTATATCCATTTATCTTAGAATTTAATAGTGGAATGAAAAAAATCTCCCCTTACCTCTGATCACAGAGAACATCAATACTTTATCAGGACATTCTTGCCTATACAGAGGGCTTAACTGGTCATCTCAGCAACTACTAATTATAGAGGTTAGCACTCAAGATGAAATCCATTTACCATCTGTGATTGTAGCTTAGCATCCAAAGGAAAAAAATGGGTAAAATTTACTGGACACTCTATTTTGCCAGATAATTTGCATATAATTTCAAAATTTCAAAAGAATTTTGCAATATTAATACATTTCCCCTTCCCAATTTATGGTTCAGGAAACTTAAGTTAGCGAAGGCTAAATGATTCCTGACTAGTTTGTGATATAATATAGCAGTTAATTGTCAGGTTCTAGAGTCAAATATAACTGTAAATCACTGTTCTGCCAGTTACCATCTGGTCTGGTTCTAGTTCCTCACTGTCTTTATGAGCAAATGCTCTCAAATATAAAATGAGGATTATTATATTGAGAATGAAAATGACAGCTATTCTAATAAAAATTAAGTCACTATTTTTTTCATAAAATTCACTGATGTATCAGAGACCTCAGAAATAGGTCTGCCAAATTGTATGTGTGTGTATGTGTGTGTATGTGTGCATAATGAAGGTATATATGATGTATACATATTATTTTAATACTATATACAAATGATTGCTATAACCCATAGAAAAATGTGTCTCCCCTCTGTTACACAAGAACTGAGAAATGGCAGTTTCTAAAACTGTTAAATTCTCAGAATAAGCATTCATGAATCTGAAATGCCATCTCATTAAATATTGTACCACATCCAAGGCTTCAGTCTTTCTGTGAATGGTGATCAGTGAGTGAAGAAAGCATTAACTTTATTGCTAGCCATATATTACAGTGAGGCAGGTGGCAAAGCACCTGCCGCCAGAGCGTTCCAGCCTGTCCCCCTCACTCTTGTGAGGCTTATGAAAATTAACAAAAGCACAAATGTTTCAGCAAAAATGCACTCATACTCTATTTAAAGGCACACATTTAGCAACATGCTTCAGGGGAATTTTTCCACATAATTATAATGAAAATGTAAAATAAAGATACTTGAACCTTGTCTCATATTCTTTCATGTTTAAGTCTATTATCTCAATCTTGATATATACATTTTCAGAAGATCTGCGTTAACAAAAATACATATATACATAAAAATGTGTATCTGTACATATGTGTGTGTGTGTGTGTGTGTGTGTGTGTGTCTATATATATAGTTTTCCCTTTGGGGTTAAATAAGAAAATAATTTATTTAGAAACTTGGAGTCACTATTTTTCATTATCCTGTGACTCATGCAGAAAATTATAGATTTGGCCAATTCTATCTCCACTAGCAGATGATTCTTTTGAAGAAAGAATTTAACAGTGAAGGATCAAACCATCATAAAGGAAAAACATTAGGGTAGAGAGAACATCTTCACTGTGCAGATTTTTTTTTTTCCCCTCCTTGAGGGATACATAGAGCTACAAGTTTCCTCCAGTGGAGTAGTACAGTGTAGAAAGGATTCACAGACATTTGAAGACCTGTGACCATAAGAGTTTCAAATAGAAAGGATGTCAGTGCAGGATATCTTTCTGGATCCTGAAGCCTGAACAGAATCAAACCGTGTGACTGAGAGCATTCTGGCCTAAACATTAGACAGTGCGATCAGCCTGGGAAAAAGAAATGGACAAGCTGATTAAGGACACAATCTAGAAGAGAGGAGAGCTTTGATTCCTCTCAGGACTCCTCAGCTTCTCCTGCATATCATTTTGCCATTTTTCTCATGATAAAGGAGAAAAAAAATAGCATACCAACTCTCTTGTATAAGTCATTATGTATTACCATTCCCATTTCATAATTGAGGAAATGAGACCGATACCTACTTCCGACATCAGGTGACAAACTAAGATTTTAATCTTGTCTCGAAAGTCCCTGCTTTTTACCAATATTGTTCTGCTTTTCTATCTCACAAGTGGTGAGTCATTCAGAGTCATTTTTGGATCATATTTAAATGGAAAATTTTATTTTACTTTTTTTTTTTTGGAAGAGAGAACATGGGAATGGGTGGGTTGGGTTAGAGCGAAAGGGAGAGAAAATCGCAAGCAGGCTCCACACCCACAGGCAGATCTCACAACCCTGAGATCATGATCGGAGCTGAAATCGAGAGTTAGATGCCTCACCGAGACACTTTATGTGCCCCTAAAAGGGAAAATTTAGGTCCTCAATATTATATCTCAATTCAAAGTTTGAGAAAAATTAAGAAATGATCTTTTCACCAAGTCAGGTCTTATTTATAAATTACATAAACATGTTTCCATTTTATGTTTCATTTTGAAAACAAATGACATAAAATCAAAATTAGGTATATTCATATGTGATTATGAGTATGCCGTATATGTGTATATATATGGATGTATACACACATATGTATTTTACATAATTCTTAAAGCATTAAGAATATAACCATAGATCGAGTTTGGAGTCTCTGCACTCTACTGTGGTACCATATATTTTTATGTTAATATTGGAACCAACTTGTAATGATAACTGATAATAACTAAATCATAGTTTATATTAACCTTAGAAAATTTTAAGTTGTCTATTCAAATTCACGGAGTATGTTAACTATCTGGAACTTAATTAAAAACTTAAAACATAAAATCATAGATTATCTTCCTATAACAAATAATAATTTCAACCTCTCTGAAATCCAAAATTTAAAGAATTCTTGAAAAGAATTTTTAAAGACAATTTTACAAAATGGGTGACATGAACTAACACTATTTCCTTTTTTTTTCTTTTCTTTTGAATGGTGTTATAATTGACATAACATTACTTTTCGGTGTACAACATAATGGTTTGGTATTACATGATCACTACAGCAAGTCTAGTTAATATCCACCAGCACACATTTGCAATTTTTTTCTTGTGATGAAGACTTTTCAGTTCTACCACCTTAGCACCTTCCACATATATCATACAGTATTATTAACTGTAGTCACCATGCTGCATGTTACATCCCCAAGGCTTATTTATTTTATAATTGGAAGTTTGTACCTTTTGACCCCTTCAACCATTTTGTCCATCACTACCCCGTACCTCTGGCAACCACCAATCAATTCTATCTCTGTGAGTTTTGTTTTGGGGGGTTATTTTAGGGTCCACATACATGTGAGATCTTAGAATACTTGTCTTTCTCTATTTCACTTAGCATAATGCCCTCAAGGTCTATGACCAATACTATTTCTTGACTTTGACCTAGCCCTAGGGAAATAAACTCTTTGTGTGTTATTAACGGGTAGCCATTAAGTTGGTATTTAATCAGCTTTCGATGAAGAAAGGCCATTTTACATTTAGAAAATCTGTGTACAGCTCATCACACGAATTTAGCTGCAAAAGATTTCTGATTACAATATATTTCAATAACTGGTCAATTTATATTAATAGCATATGCTTGGGAGGAAAATAATGTTTTCTAGACGAGGGAGAAAGGACTCCTCAGAGAAGGTTGCTACGGTGCAAAGGGGCTAAAGTGACATTTATTGCCGGATCTCTGACTAGTATGTACACCGGATGCCAGAAATACCATCATAAAGCTTCTAGCTCCATGACATGACATCTAAATACTTTTGATTTTATTCTTATTTCCTTTTATCAGATTCCTGCTTTTTATTTTATTTTTAAAAGATGTTTTTCTTATTCTTTTGCACTTCTAGTTTTATACCTTTTACATTTCCTATTTCTAGTAAGAGAGAAAAAAAGACCTCTTCATAATATAATGTAAAAATAGTCACCACTAGATAAAATTTTAAAAGAAAGCTTACGGTACATACTAAATTCTGTGCTCTGAAGTTCATTGTATAGACAGATAATTACGTAAGCACTTTCATCATCTACTTTCACAGGAATTTGAAAAGTGGAGTTCCTGGAGGGAGGAAGCTTCCTAAGCTCAATAGCATAATGAAAAGAACACAGTTAGGCTCCTTTTTTATATATAAAAATTTTTAGCTTTTAAAAACAGTTTTTAAAATGTAAAAATTAGGTAATTTCCTACACAGAGGAAAATGGGTTACAGAGTCATGCCATACTTAAGTGTGTACAGATTCTTTGGTTTAACTTGAAGCATCTAATTAGCATTGGCTTTAGTTATTTATTCAATTACTGTTGCTTCCAGTGTAGGACTTATTTTTTTTTTTCTCCTTTCAGTTCTCTTCTTTATTCTCCCCAAAACAGAGACTGGCTCAATTTAACTAGGTGAAGTTTATCTCCTGTGTGTTACTGGATGTCCCCTAAATAACACTTTTCTCATTACGTTCTGATGGTCCAACGAATCAGTTCACTTTCTCATCAGCACCTCAAGAGTCTGACTAATTCACTTAAAATGACTAGCAAACGGGTCATGATCCCAGGGTCCTGGGATGGAGCCCCGCGTCGGGTCTTCTACTCGGCGGGGAGTCTGCTTCCTCCTCTGTCTGCCTGCCTCTCTGTCTACTTGTGATCTCTCTCTGTCAAAAAATAAATAAACATTCATAAATAAATAAATTCCAACCTCATTACCTAATTTACCAGATTATCTAAAAAAAAAAAAAAAAAAGACTAGCAAACAAATATCTCTTTCCTCTCTCTAAGAATGTATCAAATCACTAATAGAAAAGGTTTACTCTTTATGAAAGCTTGGGAATTGCTGATTTTGCTCAAACAGTAGCTTGTAGGCAAGCCTTCCTAAGGATGGAGCCTCTTTAAATGGATTCCTGGCCAGTTCACAAAATATATACAATTAAAGCATATTGAATAATTAGGATTAATTTTATAGGTCTCAAGGCATTCTGTATTTGATCAGCTTGTTCATCAGGCTAATTCCTTCATCAGGAACTGTAATTCTTATGTTCATTTTATATGAAATGTGTACTTCAAGAAAATTTTTATAATAAGCAGAAAGAGATTTCTTTTAAAATATATACTTTCTGAACCTTTAAAAGAGATCATTAGCATGATTTGCATTATGAGACTATTAATTATAATTTTAGTATTAATCTAAATGTGTGTGTTCACATCTGCAGTTAAATATGCATTTTTTTTCTAACTAAAACTCACTAGTTGAGCTGATCAGAGATCATCATAATTATAAACCAAGCTATATTTTTGATACTTCAATGATAATCACTTTAATTAGTCATTATCCAGTGCAAATATTATATTTTGTATATTTTCAATAATATATACCTATAAAAGTACTGTATATTTTTTGCTCAAACAAAAAATGCAGCTATTTCTACAATTATGAATTCTAATGTTTCTTTTGAAATATTAAACTATAACATTACAAATCATTCATATTTTGTGACAATTTCAGTTACTTAATATTGAGAGTATAAAGATGCCATAAAAATATGTATTTCTCCTCTATACGATATGTGTCTGAGTGAGCATTCTTCCTTTGCCATTCAGCAGTTCCGTGATGCATAATTCATTCTCTATGTCCCATCAATTCCCATATAGATTTGCTATGACCAGATTTATGATACGGGTTTAATGGTTTCTAGAAGCTAGTTTGCCAACGCCGTGATTATAGAATTGGCTTCATGGGAATTTTATGCTCCCTGGCCATCTAGTAATACGTTGGAGAATGCAGTCAAGACTAAGTTCGTTTCTTCACAAGTGGGAAGGAACAACACAGAATAATGGAAAAACATATATGAAAAATATATCCCTTGCCCATTCTGGAAAATATCTCAGTTGTATCAATATTAATGTAGAGACTGAGGAAAACCTTTGAGTTCTGCAGTTCACTCATGATAGTGGCAAGAAGTAAAGTTGATGAATAGGCACAAATAATTTTTTGAAATATTGTCCACGTGAGTTTGCAGAATGTACTTCTTTTTCATTATTTTTCTTTTATGTTTATATACTAGGCAGTACAGTGAGTCCCAGGCTTGGTTTTCTTTTAGTGTGTGTGTGTGCATGTGTGTGTGTGTGTGTGCCTGTATGTATGTGCTTTGTAGATACATCCGGAAACTGAGGATCCAAGAATATGAAACCAGAATATGATTCCCCCAATTCCTCTTAACTTCCTCAAAAGGCATGGTCACCTGTGGACTTGAGATATGAATGGGAAAGACAACAGAGAAACCTAATTGCTAATGTACACATCATTATAACTCTGTTCTCCAACTCATATATACCATTCCTTCTGGAGTAAATTCTTAAAGTTTACTATTGAATAAATAAATATGTATCACTCACTGAATACTCCTTATGAATACTCCGTTTGAGGAGTATGCTAAGCCCTTGAAATACACGACCTCATTAACCACCACAAACCCTAAGAATTAGGATGACAATCTTTAGGTTACCAAAGCAAAAATTAAAACTCAGGCTAAACTACTTGTCAGATCATTTGTTCATATAATCATATGACAGGTAGGAAGGAAAGCAGAAGTTAGAAGTCAAGCAGGCAGCCTCTTTCATTCTATCCAAAACATTTTCTCATCCAATACACACTTATTCCTGGCTTCCTACCTACGATGCCATGTTCTTGACATTGATGCCTTTCAAAATAGGAGCTGTAGAAAGAATAATTAAGCCCACAGTGACTTCTGTTTAAAAAAATCAAGTTATAGCATTAATGTTGATTTCAAAGTACCCTTTAATCTACAGTGGGGTTCAAAAAATGCCTGAGGTTCTGGACACTTACTGTGTCCTCAAGTACCTGGATCTTGAAACTGATTATTTCTTTTTATTTCTGCCCTCCAGATTTCTTGTCGTAAATTTTTTGACTCAAGCAGGACTTACATCAGCAGATGTGCTGTGTGGTGTTTTTTTTTTGGTGGTTGTTTGTTTTTTGGTTTTTGCATCTACTAGTTCTGTCTCTTTGTCTGTATCACCTTGTCAGTGTGATTTTTGCAACTGGTGCTGGTGAAGAAATAATGTGCACTTTGAGTTACATGTTAGGTTTCTTGTTTGCTAATGATGTTAACACAGGAGCAGTCGTTTAAAAAGAGAGAAAGATGTCGCTGGGAAGGAGTAGTAGAATGGCAGGTGGAAAACAGGGTAAGGAGCAGTAGAGGGAGGGATAGTGGGAGATGCTATCTCTCTGTGGGATCACGGCGTTTCCCCTTAGCACTCCTGTGCCTCTCCATAATGGAACCCTATTCTTGCTCCTGCTACAATTTCCTCGGAGTTAACAATGGATCTTCAGTTTTTGAATTCCCATGTAAAAGTAACAGTAATTATTGGGAGTTGACTTAAGGCTCCAAAGGATATGCCTCTTCAGGGCTTATAGAAACTCTGCTCACCAAAGGTTTTCCATATCCAAAAGCTCCAGACAGACCTAAGTTTTCTGTGTTTTATTTTGAAGAATCTAAAAAACAATCTTAGGAGGTGTTATATCAAAAGCTGTACGTTTCCAGACCCTAAAAGTAAACACACGTATATCCCACAAGGCAATGTTAGAAAATGACACATTCAGAGTGTCAGTCCGCACGCCGTCACGTTCAGCCAGTTTTCAAAATATCGCATATGTTCCTTTCTAGTAAGAAATACACTGACATTAAAGTCATGTCAGACTCTCCAGAAAGATAACAAGAAAAATACAAGATAATTCCGTTCTTTGGCATAAAATGATAAATGAGTCATGCTGAAAAGTGGGCAGTTATAGCACATAAAAGCTAACGATGGAAAGCTTTCCAAATAGCCATCTGACTGGAGCCAAGTAGGTGGTCGGCGTGCTGCTTTGGCAGAATGTGCGGCTGATTGCCAGAGTGTTTTTGAGCAAAGCAGCTATTCATTCCACCTGCAAAATCGGCGGTTCACTTTGACATTGCACATAATGAAAAACAAGTCAATGGCTATTTTTAGGCCAAAGGAGTAGAGGGACTACACGTGAATTAATAGCACCTTTTTTTTTCTTTTTCATGGAGAACCCCTTAACGGATAATGTTTTTGTTCTGTGACTTCTCTTTGTAATTATCATTTCCTGTGTGCTTTTTTATTTAAATTTTATAAGACAAATGAGATGTAGTTTTCTTTCTGCAATACTGTTATGACCATTTGGGATTCTGGTGAGGATTTAGGTCTGAAATAAATTATATCTTTTCTAAATATATTTATGTTATTTTGCATGCCTCTAATGTTCTTTTCCCTTAAATTAACCAATTTTACTTAATATTTATTACTGGCCTTATATAATATCTATACTTTTGAGAGAGAAAATAGAATAAGAAAGTGATATATAAAATACAAACATGTTTTCTGTGAATAATTTAACACATAGTAATGTATACATATACATATAGGTGTATGGGCGAAGTACCGATGTTAAAACATGAACTTTGAAGCAATATTTTAAATACATCTTAGAACTTTAACAGAAATTGTTGATAAATAATAAAACTAAATATATGCCACATAAATATATTACATTTATAAATTATATTTACATAAATACAATTACAAATAGAAATGCACATACACACACACACATAATAATAGGGGTTACAATGACTCCTAGTCCTACAAATTTGGAATATATTTGTGTATATAAATGTTTGCATGCACACGTGTGCTTGTATGTGTGTGTGGTATGTGCACATGAATATATAATAAGTACCAACTTATATTTTATATTTCTATATCATCTTATACGTATAAATATAATACATGTATAAATTTTATTTATATTTGTTTTAATGTTTATATTTTACTATACAAGTATATAACACATGTAATAAGTACATATCAAAATATGAATGTTAAGAGTCCTCCAAATTACCCATTAAATTTATTTTAATATATTTCTAGTACACATCGCAATGTCACTTGTATAAGTTTATATAAGATGGAGAAATAATTTAACCCACTAATATAGATATTTTCAAAAATCGCTACATTTATATAGGTTTGAATGTGTATGTTTGTTATTCACTAAGAATTTTTGAGTTCTCTTAAACAGAAAATCCAAGGCAATCAACCTGTAATTATTATATGAAGACTAATTATTACATGAACACTAACCTAACAGTGTATTTCTTTGTACGTGTCTGTGTGAATGCTTACATTCCTGAGAATATTAGATGCAGTTTATAATCACATAAAATCAAACATTTAAAATTTATATATAAGCAAGTGTCAAGTTAATGTCATCTATTCTAATAAAAATTATATGCTTCATCAATAACTGAGAAATTTAAGTTATCATTGCTCTAACTTATAAGTCTTTCAAATCACTGGGAGAAATAATTTTCCATCTATGAAAATATGATTTTGGAAAGACAATCATTTAATTTTTACAACAAATGAATAAAACACAAAGTTAAGGTTTTTTACTAATATGTAAACATCCTAATATGACAATTTTTAATACTCTCAGTGAAGTTATCAGTACTGTATTTAGGTCAGAAATGAGGTATAGTGGAATAAAATGTAATGAGTAACTTACCAAGGGAGATATGATAAGAATTGAAATTTTAGGCAAAATTGGCAATGGCTCAGTTATGTTGGTTCTTTCATGATCAGTTCTTTTTCCTTGAGTCTAGCAATTACCTTTACTCAGCACTCCCTATATTACTAGAAATATTAGTATTATCATGTTATTCTGGTTTATTGTTGTGATAAATAGATACATGTACATGTTTCTATGAAATTACAATAAATATACATGTACATATTTAAATGAATATATGAAATTTAATATACCTTGATTGCTCCTAACTCCTGTGTACTAATTACTCTGTAGCTGTTACCTTTTTTCCCTTGGGGAGGCAATAAGTCTAAAAGGCATTAGATGACCTTCAACAAAAGTCCTTCACTGAATAAAAGCTACACTCCAAAGGAATATGCTGTATTGTACAGCATATTCTTATTAACTGAAAAAAAAACCTTATGATGGGTTAAGAGATAGATTTTTGCAATGATATCTCTAAACTTATACAAGGAAGTGTTGGAATACAACGTGACCCCACTTTAGTAGTGATGATTGTCAAAGAAGTGTTATTGATCCATGTCTCAGTTGAAGCAAAAAATCGATACCAGACAGCTCTAGGGGAGATGTTTCTAATGGTTTTACTGTTTTAGAGTCACCTGAGAGATGCCTTTCAAAGATGATCAACATGGCCAAACAAGATCAGTCCATCTATATTGTGGACTAAATCCAGGGACCTCAAAATTTAATTTGGAAGGAATCCATCTTGGTTCGTTATTCCTGGCAGAGATAAGCATTCTATAAAGTATGCATATGTGGATTGACTATCATTCAAATACCTTTGTTGTTCTTATAATTCATCAGTTTATTACATATATCCATGCATATACAGTTTCAGCTATATTATATACACACACACACATAGTTTAAATATTACCTCCTTTATAAATTAACAGGAATTTCTCTTGTTAATAAATCAGAATAACATGGTAAGCAATAAAAACACATAATTTCTTTGTCATCCACTTTTTCCAACAGTCAGCTTTAGCTTTTTTGCTTATCTTTTCAGTTTTCCCAAATGGCTAGCAGTTATGAAATGATCTTGCTGAAGTTCCTATCTGCATATTCTACAAACTTGAAAGACAATGGAGACTGTTTGGCACAATGTTTAGAGACGCAGTGTATGGTTTAAAAGAACTGCCAAAACATTGATTTTTGCAACATGGAGTTGAGATAAATCTAACAATTGTTCAAAATGCTTTAAAATAAATATTATGCAATTGGATTGTTCCCCTAGCAACTGTTTTTACAAAACAAAAGCTAATACTTTACAAATTTTCTATCATCTAATTAGGAGGGGAGAACTTTTGATAACATATTTTGAATAAACTGACACATTTTAAACACTCTGCAGATTATTCAACATAAAAATATATGATATATTCCAGATCAAAAGACATCCTTTCTAACAAATGTTTTCCTTAAAAGCATTCCTGAACATGTTGCGTAGTTTGTGACAAAAACAAAATGATTCATTAGTTAGCAATATCTGAGTTTCAAGGGGCATAAACCCAATTCAAACTGAGTAAAGAAACATGGGAATGTATTGATTTATGTAGTTGGAAAATCCAAGGGATAGTCAGATCTAAGGAATCAAAAGATGCTATCAGGAATGAGCCCTTTTGTTTCCTGGTTCTCTTTTTTCCTGGAATAATCTAGTCAGATCTCTTTATGTGAAGGTAATTTTGCCCCTGCTTAATGCTCCAAATGGCTCAAGTTTGAGTTATGCTTCTAGGCAAACTTGAGAACCACCCTCTCTCTGTCCCAGGTTCTACTTCAGCTGCTGAAAAAATGAAAACAAACAACTGAAAACATTTAATTGTCCTTACTTGAACCTTGTACTATTGTCCGGCTTGTTTTCTGCAGTGAAACTGTGATGGGGGAAAGTGGTCCATTTGTTTGAAAATTTGTAATAGAAAATGGAAGGTAGTAGACACAAGATTAAAAAAAAAAATAGATTGTGTAATTCACATGGATTAAAACGTAATGCATTCCATTTCTCCAGAATACTTTTAACCCTGCTAAAGCTTTCCCACTCAACTAACCCCTCTCAGCCTTGCTTTACTTTTGAATATCGTCTTCTTGTAGATGTGAAACATAAAACAATTGTGCATATGTTTTAGTATCAACTTTTCTCCCATTAGTATTTGCTTTGTGTTTCTATTGTTTTTGTTGCTCTTTTATTCTCTCCATATTTTTGTTTATCATTTACATAGTTTTGTTTTATCCTTGATATATGCCGCTGATTATTCATCAATGCATATGTACTCAACTTTCTGTTTTTAAATTCTTATGTTTGTTCATCTCACAGTAATCTAAAACTTAAATATAAACACTTCTTAAAGAAGTTACTTGGTTGTGCTTTTTCATGTTACGGCAAATCCAAAAATTCATTATTTTGAATGAGAATGCAATTTCATTTAGGAAAAAGAATATATAATTCATTTTCATATCCTCATTTTCTAGTAAAATGATAAGAACTTGTTAGAAAACAATGACAGGTGTACCGAGGTTTTGTTCAGCATTCTTTTCTAAAAATTATACTTGGTTAATATATAATGTAGTATTGGTTTCAAGAGTGGAATTTAGTGATTCATCACTTACATAAGACAGCCAGTGCTCAACACAAGTGCCCTCCTTAATACCCATCACCCATGTAGCCCGTCCCGTTCACCTCCCCTCCAGCGACCCTCAGTGTGCTCTCTATAGTTAAGTCTTTTATAGTTTGTTTTCCTCTCTTTCTTCTATTATTTTCCCCTTCCCCTATGTTGATCTGTTTGGTTTCTTAAATTCCTCAAATGAGTGAAATCATACAGTATTTGTCTTTCTTTGACTGACTTATTTCACTTAGCCTAGTACATTCTAGTTCCATTCATGTCATTGTAAATAGCAATATCCTGTTTAATGGCTCAGTAATATTCCATTGACTGTGTGTGCATTTTTCATGTGTATATATATATATATATATATGAGTGTGTGTATTTGTGTGTCTACATGTATACACGTGTGTGTGTATCTGTGTATATATATTCATTTGTCACTTGATGGACTTTTGGGCTCTTTCCATAATTTAGCTATTGTTGATAGTGCTGCTATATGCTAAAGGGTGTATGTACCCCTTTGAATCAGTATTTTTGTGTCTTTTGGGAAAATACCTAGTAGTACAATTGCTGGATTGCAGGTTAGATCTATTTTTAACTTTTTGAGAACCTCCATACTGTTTCCACCGTGCTACACAAATTTGTATTCCCACCAGCAGTGTAAGAGGGTTCCCCCATCTCTGCATCTTAGCCAACATCTGTCATTTTCTGTGCTGTTAATTTTAGCTATTCTAACAGGTGTGATGTGGTATCTCAGTGTGGTTTTGATTTATATTTCTCTAATGATGAGTAAAGTTGACCGTCTTTTCATGGGTCTATTAGCCATCTGTATGTCTTCAATGGAAACATGTCAATTCCTGTCTTTTGCCCATTTCTTAACTGGGATTCTATGTTTTTTGGGTGTTGAATTGGATAAGTTCTTTGTAAATTCTGGATCCTAACCCTTTATAAGCTATGTCATCTGCAAATATCTTCTCCCATTCTGTAAGTTTCTTCTAAGTTTTGCTGATTGTTTTCTTCACCTTGCAGAAGCTTTGTATCGTAATGAAGTCCCAACAGTTAATTTTTGCTTTTGTTTCCCTTGCCTCCAGAGACCTGTCTAGTAAGAAGTTGTTAGAGCTGATGTCAAAGAGGTTGCTGCCTGTGTTCTCCAATTTTGATGGTTTCTTGTCTCGCATAGAGGTCTTTAATCCATTTTGAATTTATTTTTGTGTATGCTGTAAGAAAGTGGCCCAGTTTTCCCAACACCATTTGTTGAATAGAGGTTTTCTTACATTAGATATTTTTTCCTGCTTTGTTGAAGATTAGTTGACCATATGATTGTGGGTCAATTTCTGGGCTTTCTATACTGCTCCATTGATTTATGTGTCTGCTTTTGTGCCAGTACTGTACTGTCTTGATGACTACAGCTTTGTAATAGAGCTTGAAGTCCAGAATTGTGATACCTTAAGCTTTGCTTTTCTTTTTCAAGATTGCTTTGGCTATCCAGATGTTTTGTGGTTTGATACAATTACTTGGGTGTTCAGAATGATTTGATATAATTGCTCTGAGGACAACAACATAAACTACAAAACTGGAGGGAGAGAAGAGGCCACATTATGGAAGGTAGGAGGGGTAGAGAAGTGATTTGGGAGAGAAAAGTATCAGGGGTGCTTCAGAGGGGAGGCAGTCCTGATCATGGAGAAGTAGAAGAGAGAGCGGGAGAGAGAGAGAGCCATGCACAGGGGATCACACAAGAAAAACTCTTCCCCTAAGCCATTGACTAGGAAATGGAGAGGGGCTGACTATGGTAAATTTTTATAACATTTGGAGCTCAAAGATGAGAGTTTTAGAAGCCCTTTCTGTGGCTGGTGCAGAGCTTAGTGTGTGCAGTGGTGATCCTGCAGCGAAGGAGGGAAGAGGCCCAGGAACAGAGAGCGCAAGCTGAGGATCCCTGGAGATGCACTGGGAGAGATGTCTCCCCCTTTCTGGAATGCATCCAGGACAGGTGGCATTGCCTCTCAGGAGACAAAAGAGCCAGTGGGCACCATTGCACTCGCCTGATCCTTAAGTATAGATACCTGCTAAGGGAGCTAACCTAGACTGGACTTTTTGCTGCATTTCCCCCTAAACTCCAAGTTCCTGCATTTTGGTGTGACTGCTCTTCTGGGAAAAATCTCACCAACCCCTGTGGTAAAACCCTCCCTGTGAGGACCCAGGTGCATTCATGTTATGGCTGGGTCCTTAAAATTTAGAATTTTGAAACTCAGCTGGTATGCCTGAGAAAAAGAAACAGGTACAGTCTTCTGTCAGTTGAGCCAATGCCCAGATAGAGATTGAGGGCAGGGATATGAGGGAAGCCTGACACATATGAGAGGAGATTGTTTACTCTTCTGTGGAGCTTCCCAGGCAGTGGTGGGTGTGAACTCCCCTCTCTGGGGATGAAAGGGACGGCTGGCCCCATTTTTATCCACCCATCAGCATAGATTGGTCAGTGTGCAGAACAACACAACAGCGGAGGACTGATCTGCTTACATCAACCTCTGACCACCCATACCTCCCACCCCTGCACTCTCTAGGTACTTCTTTCCTAGGGCAAGTGTGTCTGAGAACCAAAGCAGCAGACCCTTTCCCAAGAAGATCAGCACAAACTTCCTGTAGGCACCAAGTCTACTGATCATAGAGTGTTCCAAAGCTTCATTTCTAGTGGAAATAGGAGAAGACCTCTGTTAACAAACAGACCAGAGAACACTTAGTTAAAACTCTTCACACTGGACAATTTCCTGAAGCACCAGGTCCTGGACAGTATATGGCCTCTTCTAAATAAAGTCATCACTTCAGGAGCAAGAAACATAACAGCCTTTTCTAACACAGAGGAGACAGAGACCTAGACAAAGTGCCAAGATGGAAGAATTTATCCCAGAAGAAAGAACAAGAAAAAGTCACCACCAGGGATTAATTGAAACAGATATAAGTAATATCCCTGATCCAGAATGTAAAGCAACAGTCATAATGAAACTAGCTTGGCTTTAGAAAAGCATAAAAAACACCAGTGAGTCTCTTACTAAAGAGATAAAAGACCTAAAATCTAGTTAGGCTGAAATTAAAAAAAAAAAAAAATGCTATAGCTGTGATGTGAAACACACTGGATGGATCTAATAACCACAAGTTTGGAAGATATAGAAGAATAAGTGGCACAGAAGATTAAACTGTGAAAAATAATGAAGGTGAAAATAAAAGGGAAAGGAAAATATTGGATCAGGAATGTAGACTTAGGTAACTCAGTGACTCCATAAAGCACAATAACATTCGTATCATAGGAGTCCTGAAGAAGAGAGTGGGGGAAAAAGGGCAGAAAGTTTATATG
This sequence comes from Mustela nigripes, assembly GCF_022355385.1. Classification (NCBI taxonomy): domain Eukaryota; kingdom Metazoa; phylum Chordata; class Mammalia; order Carnivora; family Mustelidae; genus Mustela; species Mustela nigripes. The sequence continues at coordinate 6,197,367 of NC_081559.1, read as the reverse complement.
AGCAAATTACAGCCTAAAACTTCCCTAATCTGGGAAGGAAACAGACATTCAAATCCAGGAGGCACAGAGAAATCCCATCAACTAAAATCAGATAAGTAGGCCAACACCAAGACATGCCATAGTAAAATTTGCAAAATACAGAGATAAGAAAGAATCCTAAAAGCAACATGGGAAAAGAAATCCCTAATTTACAAGGGAAAACAAATAAGGTTAGCACCAGATCTCTCCACAGAAAGGTGACAGAACATAAAAGAGTGAAATGATATAGTTAGTGTGTTGAACTGAGTAAAATACACAGCCAAGCAAGGCTATCTTTCAGCATAGGAGAGATAAGGAACTTTCCCAACAACAACAACAACAACAACAACAACAACAACAAAACTAAAGAAGTCAATAACCACTAAACCAGCCCTGCAAGAAATATTAAAGGGAACTCTTTGAATGGGAAAAACTAAAAGTAACAAAGACTAGAGAGGAAGAGAGAAAATCTTCCAAAAAACAACTTAACAGGTTAACAATGCTATTAAATTCTTATTTATCAATACTCACTATGAATATAAGTAGACAAAAAATGCTTAAGTCAAAAGACATAGAGTATCAGAATGGATTAAAAAACAAACAAACAAACAAACAAACACACCAAGACCCATCTATATCTCCTCACAAGAGACTCATTTTAGACCTAAAGATATCTCCAGATTGAAAGTGAGGGGATAGGCAACCAAATATTATGCTCATAAACACCAAAGAAAACTGAAGTAGCCATAATTATATCAGAACAACTAGATTTTAAAGCTAAGACTATAACAAGAGATGAAGGGCACTATTTATAATATAGGGGTCTATCAAACAAGAAGATCTAACAATTATAAATATTTATGCCCCCAACTTGGGAGCATCCAGATGTATTAAACAATAACAAACATAAAGAAACTCATTGATACTAATATAATAATAGTAGGGGACTTTAATACCCCACTCACAGCAATGGACAGATCATCTAAACAGAAAACCAAGGAATCATTGGCTTTGAATGATACCCTGGACCAGATGGACTTAAGAGATATATTCAGAACATCACATCCTAAAACAGAAGAATACACATTCTTTTCAAGTGCACATGGAACATTCTTCAAATAGATCACATGCTGGGTCATAAATCAGGCCTCAACAAATATAAAAGATTGAGATCATACCATGCTTATTTTCTGACCTTAGTAATCTTTTATTTAAAACCAGCTTAGGGGTGCCTGGGCGGCTCAGGGGGTTAAAGCCTCTGCCATTGGCTCAGGTCATGATCTCAGGGTCCTGGGATTGAGCCTGGCATTGGGCTCTCTGCTCAGCAGGGACCCTGCTTCCCCCTCTTTCTCTCAGCTTGCTTCTCTGCCTACTTGTGATCTCTGTCAAATAAATAATTAAAATATTTAATTAATAAAATCTTTAAAATAAAATCTATAAAAAATAAAAACAGCTTAAATAAAATGCAAATCACAAAAAGACAAATAAGAATCAGTGGATTCATATAATTGAAAATGAAAGGGGATGCCAACTTCAGGTATTGGTGAATCAAAGATATTAAGATTTTTAGTATGTCTTCATTCTACATTACAACTCTGTGTGACGTTTCATCCTTCTTACAGACAGAGAAGATGCAGATAAGCAGCTCTGGCTTACATTGCATTTATAGCTTCTGTTTCTAAGGTAGACCACTCCTCTCCCAGCATCCTTCTACAAAAGTTGTAGAAGACAATTCTGAATGTCCAAGATGTCTACTTTGGCTAATGTAACATCTTGTGGATCTTATGTCCCTTTCTATATTATCCCACCTATATGGTCACCAACACAGAATAAGATTGATATTTACAACAGCACTCCCAATGAAAAATTTTAATTCTGAGTGGAATATTTCCACATGTTGTAGTGTTGATGAGACTCTAGCCTGAAATAGAACTACACAGGCATCTAGGAAATAATTAAGCCCTGACCCTTGCTAGGCTGTACTATACCTAAAACATGGACACAGGGATTGTATTAACTATTTGTTTAAGACTTTATTTATTTATTTGTCAGAAAGAGAGAGAGAGAGAGAGATAGCATGAGCTCAGGGAGTGACATAGGAATAGGGAAAAGGCTCTCTGCTGAGTAAGGAGCCCAACAGGGACTCGATCCCAGGATGCTGGAATCATGACCTGAAGCAAAGGCAGACACTTAACTGACTGAGCCACCCAGGTATCCCAGGGATTGTACTAATTTAAATTCTGCTGGATCCTTCTTATGATGTAAAAATCACTGTGAATTGCTCAAGTAGTGGTCCACATTCAGTGACTCCAATTCCTTATGTAGCAGATGAGAGACTGAGATGGAATGGCAATCACACATAGTGTTCTGGGATAGATAGTCTCTTCAGGAAAAGAGTTCCTTATGCAAATCAGTAAAAGCTAACGGTGTTAAATCTCTATCTTGTGTTTTAAACTATGCTCTGCATTATTTCACTGAAATCTTATAGCAAGCCCTGTAGAAAGTATGAGCCCAATTTTACAAAGAAATCAAATTTTGTGGAGGTCACAATTTTCAGAATATCCAAGAGCAGATAGAAGATTTGGATTTGGACTTAAGTTTGCCTGAATACAAAAGCTCATAATTGCTCTCTACCTTACATGTAACAGATTTTTTTTTTTTTTTAACCTCAACTTCATTTGTTAAAGTAATAAGAACTAAAGAGAGAGACACTGGTTTTCCAGGATGGACATCCTTTCCCTACAATAAGTGGACAAAACAGTAGCAGTATGACTCGGGTCAGCAGAACTTCAAATGTAAAACCTTATGAGGGGTAGAAAATGCATTTGGGAACTGTACCCATCAACGCATCCCACTCTCCATGGCAGAGCTGTTGAAGATGTAAATGAAAGATGAATGAGATCAAATTAATCATGAACAATAGTAGTTGTAAAACTACATACCTGGATAGATCTTGATTCATGGACTAGGGAAAAAGATAATGATGCGAATGAACATTTCTTCATCAAAGATGAAAATAAATGATAACCTCCAGATGAGTAGGAAGGTCTACTTCTATAAGTTTGTGTTAGAAAGTTGAATAATTTCAGAAAATATCTCTATTTAAGGCAATGATATGTTTCAAATGAATGGTATCTTTTACAGAAAATACACGAATGTAAATATTTCTAAGAGGTATTCTGGCTATAAAGAATGGTAAAAGGGGCGCCTGTGTGGCTCAGTGGATTAAGCCGCTGCCTTCGGCTCAGGTCATGATCTCAGTGTCCTGGGATCGAGCCCCGCACCCGCAGCAGGGAGCCTGCTTCCCCCTCTCTCTCTGCCTGACTCTCTGCCTACTTGTGATCTTTCTCTCTGTCAAATAAATAAATAAAAATCTTAAAAAAAAAAAAAAAAGAATGGCAAAATTTCCTACAATATAATGAAATTTGTCATCATTTTTATGATTAAGACTATTTCCAAATAAAGGACTTAACATGACATTTGTCATATTAGCAATACTTTAAAAAGTGAAATGATAATAAAATGTACATTTAAGGGCACCTGAGTGGCTTAGTGGGTTAAGCCTCTGCTTTCGGCTCAGGTCATGATCTCAGGGTCCTGGGATCGAGCCCCACATTGGGCTCTCTGCTCAGCGGGGAGCCTGCTTCCCCCCTCTCTCTCTGCCTGCCTCTCTGCCTGCTTGTGATCTTTCTCTCTGTCAAATAAATACAAAAAATAAATAAATTAATGAATTAAAAATTTAAAAAGTATTTCTGGTTAGATTCACATTTTTTTTCTTCTTCTTAACAGCATAGAGCAAATATTAAGGGGAGGGGCAGGGTGGAAGCAAGATTTTTGCCCAGAAGGTAGTTATCAAGTTGAACCAAAGTGTAATCCCACCACCCCCACCACCACAGTTAAAAATTAAAGTGAATTAAAAATAAATAAATCAAAATAAAATAGCACTCTTGGAAATGACCAAAGATACAACCTAAGCAGACTGTACTTTTGAGAACTTGCTGAACTTCCAGGAAAAATAATGGCAGTCTTTGATATGCTGGGCTGGAGTTTCTCCCTCTCTCCTGTTACCCACCCTTGAATTCTTCACCCCTGGTAAATTAAATGGGAGATTCTTCCAAATTCGGGAAGGTTTTAAAGGCCATAATCTTTTTTTCTGTCTTTGAAGGAAGCTTTCTCTTTGGAGTACTGGGCAAAACCTACACCCATTGTCATTTTTTATCAAAGTGAAAAATATTTCAGAAACAGGTAAGGGAGGGCTAAAGGGGTGGGTCTACTGAGATTATGATCATGGTTGAAACAGGCATATTTCTAGCTCAGCCCATGTGCAAAGAAGTCAGAGCGGGCCAAGCCCTGACCAGCCTTAAAATCTGAATGTGCTTTCTCACCCTGGCACAGATCCATTAGCAGAAGATGCTGGCTTTTGTTGTTTGAGCACAATGTCTGCTGAATCATTGGCCGGCCGGTCATTAAGCTATGTAGACAAAGGGACAAATACTAGGAAGGAAGCCATTTTTAAAAATAAAAAAAAAAGAACATTCAAAACAAAAATGGAGCCAAGACATTAGCGGCTGCACACTGTTATTAGAATAATATATTATAATCTATATTTTTGTTCTATATTGTACTATAGGTATAATACCTATAGTAATAATTATAATCTATTTGAAAATACAATAATAAGACTATGTTACCTATAGTTGTATAATAACCTATAGTAATAAAAATGCAGATAGACTAATTCGTTGATGGTACAGAATAGGAGACTCAGAAATTTTTCCACATGTACATGAAAAATTAATATATGATGAAGAAGCAATGAAAATCAGTAGGAAAAAAAATACTGAAAAATGTGTTAGGAATGTTTAATATCCATAAGGAAAAATTATTAAATTGGATCCTCTGTCCATAGTCAGTTCCAGGTAGCCTGAAAGTTTAAAGGGCTAAACTTTTATAGGGAAAAAAAAAATACATATTTAAAACCTTGTGGTACAAAAAAATACCTTAAAATTGTTAGATTTATAATTATATCACACTAAATTTAATAACCTCTTGCAAAGGAAATTTGTGATACCTATAAGCAAAACATGATCATGTGGTTAGATACAGATACAACCATATATACAAATTATATACAAATTAACATAAATAAATACACATGGACATTTCCTTAAATTTAATCCAACACATTACAAATATCAAGTAGAATAGAATCTTCAAGTGATATAAAGAAGTGTCTTGTAGAAAACACAAATGGCATATCAACATTTAAAAAAAAAATCAAGATTGTAATTGAAATGCAAGTCCAAGTCAAAATGGGCTCTTGCACCCACCATCATTTTGCAAAAATTTATAAAGCATAACACCAAGAGAGGATATGATTAGTGGGAATCTTAAACACGGCTTGTTGATTATGTAAATTAGTTCAACCAATTTGAAATTAATTTAGTATCATCTCTTAAATTTAAAGATAAGCAAGGCGCCTGGGTGGCTCAGTAGGTTAAGACTCTGCCTTCGGCTCAGGTCATGATCCCAGAGTCCTGGGATCGAGCCCCGCATTGGGCTCTCTGCTCAGCAGGGAGCCTGCTTCCACCGTCTCTCTGCCTGCCTCTCTGCCTATTTGTCATCTCTGTGTGTCAAATAAATAAATAAATAAATCTTAAAAAAGGAAAATAAAGATAAGCATGCCCTTCCATTCAGTAAATTCACTAATTGATATCTCTGCTATATTAACAACCTGAAGGCAACTCAGTTAATCAATAAATATGGTCTGTTTATGCACAGGACTACCATACCATGCAAATAAGTGAATGGCATCTACGTACATGAATGTATGGTTGGGAGATAATCCTCCTTGAGGTTTCTACACTCTTATATAACTATCATTTCAAAGACGTTTACAGAGCAAACAGCTTTGCAACTAGAGTGTATTTCAGGTAGAGGGCATATTTGTTTACTGTCTAAGATCATAAAGATAATGTCTCCATTTGGGGTAAAATTTAAACAGGCTTGCCTGCAGCCTTTTTTTCAAAGATTATGGATTCCTAAGCTCTGGGTTCTTCCACTCTGACACAGACTTATGTGTATGCCACATCCACCTTACCTTGACCTGTGTCACCCCACAGGGCGCGTGGGGGCAAGATGCACCCATGAGAGCAGGAAGGTCATGTTGCTCACTGTGCGGGGAGTCATCGATTCCTTTGTCTCTACCAAGGGGTCATCTGTGTTCTCTGCCAGATCTTTGAACTTGTAACAGACTAGCCGTCAGTTAGCAAGTAGGCTAAAAATATCAGACCTTTCACAGCTCCTGATATGTAGAAAAATCTTAAAACATAATGTAATTGACAATAGTGAGACAAAAGAAATGAAAATGTCTGTAATTATTTTATGTATATTAAATTTTAAAATATGCAATCCAGTAATCCACAGATATGAGGCAAAACTAAAAATAAAAACAAGCTAACATGAATATAAAATTTGGAATACTGTCCACTTCTGGGGAACAGAAGGAAATAGGATTGAGGAGAGACATGCAAGGACCTAATTATCAATAATGTTTAATTTTTAAGCTATGTGGAGAAAGGCAGTTCTTATTTTTGAAGTTATTATAGCACTATACATTTATCTATTATATTTGATAAGTGGATTTAAATAAACATTAAAGAAAATAATTCTTTTTTTTCAAGAATAAAAAAAAATGACTAAACATTTCCAAGTAAGGCAAAATTGTGACAAGTTTAGAGGCCATGACTTTCAAGTGTGGCTTTTTTTTTTTTTTCCTGTCTTTTCATGAAGGGATCTGTATACAAGTATAAGAGTGGCCAATGGGCTGCCTGGGTGGCTCAGTGGGTTAAAGCCCCTGCTTTCAGCTCAGGTCATGATCCCGGGGTCCTGGGATCAAGTCCCACATTGGGCTCTCTGCTTTGGCAGGGAGCCTGCTTCCTCCTCTCTCTCTCTGCCTGCATCTCTTCCACTTGTGATCTCTGTCTGTCAAATAAATAAATAAACTCTTATAAAAAAAAAAAAAAGAGTGGCCAAGACATCCCCTCTGTGGAGAGCTGACATTTTATAGGCAGCTGAGGCAGAGGACACAGGGTGGACAATGGGGAATGACTAGGAAGATGAGAGTCTTTGAAATTATGAAATGAGATGTTTAGGGCAATTAAGAACAGAAAATCAGACTGAGAAGGATAGAAACCAGGAGATAAATACAGGTATGAGAGGAGGTTTAGTGGAAGTAATTAAAGGATTAAATAGGTATTTGGTAAAAATATGATTTCTTTCATACCTTAGAAGTTGACTAGTATCTGAGATACTACACACTTGTGTATGTGTAGATATGTAGGTGGCCTAAGCTGAATGAAGGAAACGTAATTAGAGTTAAGGAATCAAATTGCTGTAATAAAAGTATGGTTTTGTGGATATTGAATTTATATAAAATAATGGATACATTTGAACTAGAAAAGGTTATGACAAACACTTGATACCTAAATCACGAGAACCTATTAAAAAAAGGTTTGAGGTTGCTAAATGAAAATGATGAAAATGACCATGCTTGAAGAACTGAGTATTTACTGACTGTATATTAGGGATTACAAATATATTTGGAATAATGATAAAGTTTTACAAAATATATTGTTATGGCATTGTAGGTATGATTAACACATTCAGAGGCATCATAGGCAAGACTCAAAGACCTGGTTTAAGTGTTGTTTTTAACAATGATCATGAAAAAGTTCTGATTATATAGAAATTGTACAAGTGGTAGAGGTACAGTTTTGCTTGTTCCTAAAATCTTGTGGATTTACTATTAAAATATTTAAATATGGGGCACCTGGGTGGCTCAGTGGGTTAGGGCCTCTGCCTTTGGCTCAGGTCATGATCTCAGGGTCCTGGGATCGAGCCCCAAATCAGGCTCTCTGGTCAGCAGGGAGCCTGCTTCCTCCTCTCTCTGTCTGCCTCTCTGCCTAATTGTGATCTCTCTCTCTCTCTCTCTGTCAAATAAATAAATAAAATATTTAAAAAATATTTAAATATTCCTCAGATATTACTGAGGAGTTACTTTGTTCTCTGCCTTCTAGGTCCCTTCAGTCCAACAACTAAAGCATAGATGTTTGCACCACAGGTGGCCTCCAAGATCCTCTGTTACCAGCTATTAAATATCTTGCTATTGCCCGTGTATATGTACATTTACATACAAAAAGTCATATGGACGTATCTTAACATCAAAGGCATATCCCTCTAACTACAGCTTTCTAACTTATCTTCTAACTACTTTCACCAAAACCATTCTTCAAGGAACTTCAACTTTATCCTTTTGAAACTGCATATTCATGACTCCCTCTTGTCTCTGCTTCCACTTTCCCTTGTGTGGAGTAGATAGCCAAGTTTTCAGTGCCTTCAGTGCTAACACTAAATCTCTTGACCACCATCTCCATCTGGCTTTTATGTCTTAGACTTAAGACTCAATCCTAGGTCCCTCTTCTGCTCCAATCTTTACTCACATGATTTTATAATGCCCACAGTTTATGGTTTTACGTATTCATTTATGATCCCCAAGTCTATTTTCCTGATTCTACTCCACCGAACTTCATGCAGCTAAAGACAACTGCCCATTCAACATCTCCCCTCAGGACTATGATGAGCTCTTTATCCTCAGAATTTCAAAAAAGTGAATGTATGATCCTCTTATCCTTATACTATTTTGTACTTGTTGAATTTCCTTTTTTATTTCTTTTTTTAAAAATTCCTTTTTTTTTTTTTTTTAAATAAGTGACAGTTGACATCATGTACTGAAGTATGGTGTAGGAACAAGAATCTTGCGAGTCTTCTTTGAAAACTTCCTGTCTTCATTCACAATTTGCAAATAGCACATTTAATTCTCCTGGCCACAATGATTAGCTCACAAGTTAATAGGTTTCCTAAACAAGTTCAGTAAAAATGAATCTTATCATTATCAGCCAAAACAACCAAGTATAAAACAAATAAGGCTGCAGAAACCAAAGAAAGTATGTTGTTTAGCACTGGATTTTTTAAAATTATGTAACTTCTTTGGGTCAATTTTTTAGTGGATTTTTCTTTATTTGATAAAATCAGTTATAAATTCTGTTATAAAATCTGCCTCTAGATAAGTCTTCCTCTCATATACTCCTAGAGATCCTATATTTTTTTTCAAGTGTTCTATGACAATATGGAATTATATACCTATTTAACTATTGGATAAATATCTATTGCTTTCATTAGAATATAAATTTCAGGTGGAAAATAATGTTGTTGTTTTCTTTTGTTTTGTTTTGTTTTACTATTCAATCCCCAGTGCAGGGGCACCTGGGTGGCTCAGTGGGTTAAGCCTCTACTTTCAGCTCAGGTCATGATCTCAGGGTCCTGGGATCAAGTCCTGCATCTGGCTCTCTGCTCAGCCGGGAGCCTGCTTCCCCATCTCTCTCTCTCTCTGCCTGCCTCTCTGCCTCCTTGTGATCTCTGTCAAATAAATAAATAAATAAAATCTTTTAAGAAAATTTCCCAGTGCTGTCACATTACAAGAGTTCAAAATTATTTTTAAATAACTGTAAAGACTTGAACATGGTATATATGAGTAAAATAAGTGTTCAATGGGTCAGTGAATGGATGGACAGATGGATAGATTTCTTTCAAAGAGTCTTGTTAAAAAAGAATTTCATGGTCTCTAGAGACAAAGTTATCATGTTATCCTCTGAACAGAATTATCTTCCTCATTATTAATTAAAATGGAAAGGTTGCTGAGAAATGTTTGTTTTACTAGAGATGATTTATGACTGTCTCTTCTCAGTGCAAAAGGACATTATAATTTGACTAAGCATTTCTCTAACAGGATGGATTTAGTTAAGCAAAGTATTTTTAAAGGCCATCATCAGTATAACAATGTCAAAGCATCAATGATAAATTGTGTTCATAGATTTAACATTTGGAACATGTGACATTTAAATAGAAAATACACAGGGAACCTGTTTTTCTGTTTTTGGTGGCTTTTTTTCTTACTATTTTTTTTTCCAGAACATGGTTAAAGTTTAAAAAGTGTTTTTTCAAATTATACCTTTTACCTCACATTGTTAGCAACATTTAGAGTATTGATTCTCTCAACTTTCTTGACTTAAGGATTATTTTGAGACTGTAATAAACACACATCACAATTGGAGACAAATATATATATATATGCACACATAGTTTTTATATATTTTCAAAGCGTTCATGAGCCAGTGAAGCCAAATGCCAGTTTAGAAAGATTTACCCGTTAAAATACAACACTTGAAAAATGTATGTATGTGTACACAAATTAAGAAGACAGAATGTTTCAGCCCAAATTTACTCTTTACTTTGAATATTGAATTATTAATTTGACTGTAAAATTTTCTCATATGTTAAAAAACCAAATAGCTTCAAAGCTAATTAAAAACTGTCATCACACCAGGAAAAATGTGCTAAGAAAGTGTCCTAATCCTTTGCATGCAATGTTATGTGCATCAGTCTGAACACTGCTCTTTTTCAGCGAATTCTGGAAAGACCAAAGTTTACAAGTCTCCAGAGCCTATATATACTATACAGCATCACAAACAAATTTTATGTAGCTTCTGCTATTACTGTAAATTCTTATTTTACAGTTTATTGTGTGCAACATTAACCCAGCGAATGTTAAGTTTTTATTGAATATGAAGAGAAAAGAAAAAACGCTGGTAATAATCTCTCTAATGACAGTGTCTCATGAGGAATTTTTATGTTACAAAAGGGCTTGTTTATTTTCGTCTATTACTCTTGGGGATGTCTTTGACATTGCACAGATTCTAAATTACTATTCAAATCTCATTTTCCATTTTTAAATAGTATTTTGTTATTATGTATTAACATTTTTCTGGTTCTCCCTGATGCCTTGGTACAAAAAGGAAATCTTTGTAAAGACTGATAAGCAGACTACATAGAATTCTACTCTTAAGATTATTGTCTGAGGACTGCGCCCTCTTAGAGACTTTGGAGATAAGTTTGCCTTTGCCTTTATCCAAAAGGTTGAAGAATTAAGCACCAAAACATTCAAATAGTGGACCTTTGATGAAGATCAAATTAAGGGCAGAGCTTTACTTTGTTATGTGTTGCTAGTCCCCATGACAAATAAACATACAGAAGATAAAACTTGCCATTGAATATTGAAACAGCATATTCTTAATTCTAAACAGTTCCAGCTATCCCTTAGCAAGTTAAATATTATGATTTGGCCCTTGCATTTCTAGATGAAATTCACTTTGCTGACAACATATCTTTTCAAAACCTGAATTGCAAATATATATCAACTCTGTTTTCAGTTATAGAAACATTAATGTTTTCTGCTTTTGGTAACTAAGTCCTCTAGGATCTGTCATCATCACAGGCATGGGTACGCAACTTTTCCGGATTAAGGACCTTTATTGGCACATCATATCAGAGACGGTTTACTTTCACGTCTGGACCAGGCGCTAAGTCCAGCCCACGCATCTCCACAGTCACGTCTTCATCTCTGACAGTCTTTTACTTATAAGCTAAGTTTTGTCATCAATTTTGATTTTCTTATAGAGTTCCTTTGTTGCTAAGAACCAGTACTCCCCGAAGCTCTGTTAAGTTTAGTGGAATGTGTGGAAACTTTTTAAGAAAAAAAAAAAAAAAATGCAGACTTGAAGCAATGGTGAGCAGACGTTGAAGTAGGAAGTCCACAGTGACCTAAGCAACGGTGCATTTCTTCTTTCTCTCTGTGTCATTCTCTGTGCCACCCCAGCCTCAGTTCATCTTCTCTGCTTAGCTCTTCATGTCTACTCCAGACACGGGCTTCTGTTTGGCCAACAGTTTTCTTTGCAATAGCCAGCTACAGAGGTTAAGTTTTAAAATGCCTTTAAAATGGCTTTTCAAGCTCCATGTCAACATGAACTTACTGGAAATTATGTGTCTCTCCATTGAAATTTTCAAGAAAACAAATCTGCCTGTTTGTCCACTGATGGACTCTCTAGTAGAGTAGGAGTTTGTCCCTGACCAAATCAATGGCACCTAGGGACAGAGTCACCAAGTCAAAATACCACTATGGCATTTCTTAGGTGTTGAGTTTTGGCTGGAGAGGTGTTTTTAGGAATGAAACACGAAAGGACAGAAATGGCAAAAATAAGTCTATTCCAGCTTCACTTATGAAGACATTTTATATCTAATACTACTGATTCAATATTCAGTGTTAACTCCCGGCACATTTTGGCATTGATTTTACCACGTGCTCATGTTTTAAAAATGGTATTATTAAGATATAATTCACCCATTTAAAGTGTACAACCAGTGCTTTTTAGTATGTTCATAGAGTTGTGAAGCCATTACAACAATCTAATTGGAATATTTTTGCTCCTACTGAATAACCCAATCCTACAATTTGGAAGTTTCTTTCTTTCTCTCTTTCTTTCTTTCTTTCTTTCTTTCAATTTTATTTATTTGACAGAGAGAGAGTAGGCAGACAGGCAGGCAGAGAGGGAGGAGGAAGCAGGATCCCTGCTGACAGGAGGGCCTGATGTGGGGCTTGTTCCCAGGACTCTGGGATCATGACCTGAGCCAAAGGCAGAGGCTTTAACCCACTGAGCCACCCAGGTGACCCAATTTGGCAGTTTCTTAAGAATTTAAATACAGAGTTACCAGGTTTTAAGTTGCATCTATGTTGAAACATGTTTTATTCATTTATTTCTTTTTCTATTATACCACATTTGACTTACATGTTATTTATTAATATATCCAGTGATGAACAAATTGTTTCCATGTTTAGGTAATATGAATGATATCCGATCCATATTGGACAGATTTTTGGATGAGTGTGTCTTTTCATTTCATGAGGAATATATTTAGAAGTTGAATGTCTGGGTCATATGGTAACTCTGGTCCCTGATCCTACTTCCTTCCTCCCTCTCTCATTTCCTTTCTCTCGCTCTCTTTCTTTCTTTGCTCCCATATTTAGCCAAGGACTCTTAGATTGAAAGTTCTCTTTTGGGATATCAAAGAGTACATCCTTGGTTACTGAAAGACTTTTTAAGACTTCCAGGGCTATGTGTGATTTTATTTTTAAGCTTGCCTTCCAAGAAGTGGGTCCTAGGTCAAGTGACTTAATGTTCAGACTCTGCTCAAAGGTACTTTAAGCCCTTGGTACCAATAAATCCTCTTGTCTGTGTTGATGGGTTTGTGTGTTTTCAAGTCAGCTCTGTATCCTTTTCTGATTGCTCTGGAGTGAGTCCAACATAGGACATTTGCACAGGCTTTTAGATCCCCAGGGTTGACTGTGAACCCAGGAGGATTTCTCTAGCCAGCCACCCCACCCCACCCCACCCCCAGTAATTTCTGTTAAACTTCTAGCTTTTCTGCCTATTCTTTATATCATGGAGCTATCAGCCTTCTCTTACCTGTTCTTCACTAAGATCTCCACTGTTTTGGGACAGTACACTAAGAAGGGGTTCCTCATTCTCTTCTTCAAACAGAGGCAGTCCCTTTAGGCTGAGCTGAATAATTTGCATCTCTAAAGCCTGCTTTCTTCTTGCACAATATCCTGTGCCATGGCACTGAGGCTGTTTTCCTGGAAAGGCTCTCTTGCTCAGTGAGTGGGCACCAAGGGGGTTGGTACTGTGGTCTTCTTGGCTTGGAACCTCTGCTCTATGAGTAAGTGGGGCCATGGCCAGTCTCATTCCCAATATTCATGATTCTATTAGAAAGATTTATTTTAAGTAACGAGGTATCTGACCAACTTTACTTTGAAGAATAGCCATGCTTTCTGAAATTCTATAATTTTACTATCTTATGATAGGACTTTTACAAATGATTTATAATTGTTTAATATCTTATGGTTTATAGCAAATTATCATAAAATAACTCTTTGAATGCTCATAGACTGTGAAGTAGATTAATACCCTCATCTTAAAAGTCAGAAAAATGAAAGAGATATATGAAGTAGTTTGCCAAAATCATTTGACTAGAAACTGCCATGAATTAAAGTAGGAAGTTTTCCATATCCATGACTTGTCCTTTTTTTCCCATATACTACAATTTTATTCATATTGAGAAATTATGGAGATTATATTAGACACTAATGTCCAATAAAAATAGGTGCTCAGTAAATGTTGTAACACATTGTCATCTTCTGATCAATAATGATTGCATAGGTCCTTGCTTTCTAATATGTCTGACTTTAACAAAGGAGGGCCATCGTGTTTGATATGGTTGTGCACCCGTCTATTTAATATCAAATTCAAATAAAATGAGGAACGTACAGCATGAAATCAGTTGCTAGTTTCAAGGAAGACCTCTTTCACCTTTGAAAATGTTATCATATTTTAAAAGAGAGAGACCAGATTTCATGCTTTGAAGTTGCATTTATTTCTTGACTCTGTGAATAATGTCATTGGAGAGATGTCTGAATGCTGATAGATTAAACACAGCAGCAGCTGAAGTATAACTTTATTCTTTCACAGATCATTTTAGATGCAAAGACTAAAAATGAGAAAGGAAGAACAGTGGAAAATGGAGGGTTTTAGAGCTCTGATTTTGTAAGAATCTAATTTTATAGTATAAGGTTAGAAGGATAAGTCAAGAAAGGAATATAAACCCTGCTGTCATAGACTGATGCAGAAGTTCTACTCTGAAATCTATTGCTTCTGATGGCAAATGTTTTTCAAGACAGTATTCCTAGTTTTGTGTATTTATTTTTTACTCTATTATTCCTTGTTTGTCGTGTATCTTGGCTGTGACAAAGAAAGATGTTTATCACTGCACATTGCAAATTGCTGGACCTTCCACAAATTTCTGAAAATCAACATCATATTTAAGATGAAAGTCATATTTGTATCATATTAGAAAGTAACATTTTCAAAGTACTTTGATACATATCCTCAACTTAAATATTTCTTTCCATTCTTTACAATTTTACTATGTAATTTGTGTCCATGAAAGAAGATAAATCACCATATTTAGGATTACAAAGCCCATACTCACAGGCTCAAATGTCGCTTTGTTTTGTTTTTCTTTAAGAAAGAGAAAGAGAATCATCTATTGGAAGCTTTAAGCATTAGTCTACCTCAACATAGACAACAAGGGCTCATACATTATTGAAGTCTATCTCAGCTCTGTTTTCAAATGTACTTGTGATTTAGTAATATAAAAAAGTAAAACATTATCCTAGCCTTATTCTTTTATCTGAGTTAGTATTTATTCTACTGTGCCAGTAAAGTGAACATATTCTGCTTACTCTGTACTAACAGGAAGACATGAAAAAAGTAAGTTTAATGTGTGAGGAAAGAAAACTCACAAACCAAGTGATGCTATCTTATAATGCTGACCACTGGAAGAGTGGCAAATAAATTTTTCAGCTTAACCTTAGATCCTGAATAGTGAAATAGCTGTTATCGTATTTGCAAATTAGTCCCTTTGAATGGACCCTGCCTTGGAAGATACTGTTTTTGTTTATTTTTGTGTTTGTTTGTTTTTCATCTTATAAAAGGTATGGTACAAATTGAAATGTTTGAAATAGGCTCTTTGTTGATTTTGAATGAGAATCAGTAAAATAGATCTAGTTGTTTTAAAAAATGGCATGTGGGACTCATGAACCATATTTATTTCTCTATTTTTAAGTTTTGTGTGCTTTAGTATCCAAATAATCTCAAATGTCAAACATAGTTCTGTAACTTTATCCTGAATTAGTTCCATGAGAAAAACATATTGATATTCAGCAACACAGCTGAATCCTTTGAATTCCTAATAAAGGCATCATGAGGCAGTTGGCTTTGCAAGCTCTGTTTTCAGACTTTTCCAGAATATTAGAGACTCATGAGAGGGTGAACCAATAGAACCACTCAGATCTTTTGGGCACACAAGCTTCAAAGCTCATCAATGTCTCACCATACTCTATTCTCATTTGTAATTCTGGACTACATTTTTGTATTATATTTGGTATTCTCCTGGGACTTTCCTTGCTGTCATTCATAGGTTTTATTCCTCTTGTTCTCTTCTTTGTTCATCATAAAATTCTGATTTCTCAATCCTTCTGGCAATGTCTCAAGCCTTTTTTTTTTTTTTTTTGAGCCATTTTCTATCAACAACAGAACATATTCATATTCTTGTTTTACCTAATTTTCCCACCTATTTATTCCACTCTGTTTCTACCAGGCCATATCACACTGGACAATAGAATAAGAAATTTCAACAACAACAAAAATTCAAATATATGACTTTTGATGTGATCAAAGCGTATGACTGTAGTTACTGTCATCATTAGTAATCAAGTAGAAATAAATAATTGCACCAAAAGCATGATGTAGCTGTGTATTTTCTCCTTCTCTCTCTCGCTCTCTCTTTTTAAAATTTTATTTATTTATTTGACAGACAGAGAGAGAGAGAGCAGGAAGCAGGCTTGAACCTGATACGGGGCTTGATTCCAGGACCCTGGGATCATGACCTCAGCCGAAGGCAGAGGCTTTAACCCACTGAGCCACCCAGGTGCCCCTATATTTTCTCCTTCTCTTAAATTACGGGTTATAACTTTGTCATTTTAATTATTTGCTAATTTGGAAATATTTAGCATCTGTGCAAATCAGAATGCAATCTATGATGTAATTGCAAAAGAAAGGAAAACCTGGATTTACTAAACACAAAAATAATTACTCAATATTTAAGAAGAAAAAAAAAAGATTAAAGAGGACCAATGCTACAGAGTTAGGATAGAAAATGCAATCAAGTTGTGCTATGTCTGACGTAATAGAAGGAAGGAGCATGGAAACAGGGAAAGGCTTCTAGGAAATTTTTATTTTGTTCTGTTTTAAATTTCAGAAATTGTTGTACATAGCATATAAACAGTGATGAAGATGAAAAGAGTTGGAAAAAACAAAACAGAAACGAGTAATCAATGATATATTTGAATAGAATAAATAAAATTGTTGGGAGAAGTAAAAGAAAATTTCAAAAATTCTTCTATAGAAGATAAGAAAATTTAGAAAGGATTACATACATACCTATTTCTTTTTGAAAACACATGGATAAGCTTTAGTTGTGTAAATATTAAACTAGTTTCCATTGACTAGCCACATAAAAAATGTAGATGGCAGATTTTAAGACTTTCAATACATCAGCTATTTTGGTGAAGTCACAATGAGATCAGCAGGGATCTGAATTCTCACTTGCCATATGATAATTTACCTCTAGGGCAGTC
Organism: Mustela nigripes; assembly: GCF_022355385.1. Lineage (NCBI taxonomy): Eukaryota > Metazoa > Chordata > Mammalia > Carnivora > Mustelidae > Mustela > Mustela nigripes. Next base: position 6,180,140 of record NC_081559.1, on the reverse strand, counting down.
TTTTATATATGTCAGTAACATTAGGTAATATTTTATTTAGATTACTTTTATCCCTACTGCTCAATTCATTAATTATCTTAATCAAAAATCTGAAGCTTTTGAAAAAGGACATTCGTAGATGGAAACTCAGGGCATATATATAATTATGAAAAAGTTTTTTTTCATAAGTTTTTTTGGCAATGTTTGATAAACTCTCAGCCCAGTGGTTGAAGTAGTAACACCAAAAATTAATTATTAGGATTTTAATAAATAAAACAATATAATACATATGCATTGGGAGGTTTTGAAATGGACCTGTTCAAAAACAGACTCCATGAGATCAGAGATCGTGATGAAAAAAAGTCAGGTAATTTTAGTAGAAAATGTCTATTGGAAAAATGCACACACTAGGCCAACTTCGACAAAAAAATTTAAAAAATGTGTAAGTATGGGCAAAAACTATCAAGGTTAAAACAATGCTGAACTTTCTAGTAGTTATAGCAACTGGAAAATATATAGATGAACAGAAGTAGTGATAATAAACAATACAGGGACGCCTGGGTGGTTCAGTTGGTTAAGCTGCTGCTCAGGTCATGATCCCAGGGTCCTGGAATCTAGTTCCACATCGGGATCCTTGCTCAGTGGGGCGCCTGCTTCTCTCTCTGCCTCTGCCTGCCGCTCTGCCTGCTTGTGTTCTCCTGCACTCTCTCTCTCTGACAAACAAATAAATAAATAAATAAAATCTTAAAAAAAAATACAAATTTATTCTGAAAAAATAAAAAATTAAATATAATAAGGTGACCTACTTATAAAAGTTATAAAATTTTATATATTTAAAAACATAAATTATTTTCTTAGATATTTTATGTAATTTATGTAAAATTTTATATATTTTCATATATTTAAAAACATTTTATATATTTAAAATATATATTTATATATTTAAAAACATAAATTATTTCTTTAGATATTTTATATAATCTGTGAGTTTTTTAATATTTAATATTTCATTTTTATTATTTTATGGGAAGTCACCTATTTCCTGCAAGTTAGAATCACTTATGTTGTGATACCCTATTTGATATCACTCAGTAATATATACTTGAGATCACTACCAAATAAAAATACACATTTTACCCTATTCTCAAGATATTAGACTGGATGTCATTTAGGGTATCTAATTAAGTATCATTTGATGTGTATAATAGGACTGTATATTTATGAAGTCTTATTTGCTAAAGTTGTAAAAAACAAGAAAAACACTGTAGTATTATACAATATTTTTGTTTAAGATAATAAAGCTAAACTGAGGTGAAACAGTTATTGAAAACTAAATTTTTGATTTTTGTGTACCAGAATGCTATGTTAAATTAACCAAGGTTTATGTATGTAAAAATCCTTTGCAAAAACAATCTGAGGGGTTTGAAGGGGCGGGGGGGTGGGAGGTTGGGGCACCAGGTGGTGGGTATTATAGAGGGCACGGATTGCATGGAGCACTGGGTGTGGTGCAAAAATAATGAATTCTCTTACGCTGAAAAGAAATTAAAAAATTAAAAAAAAAAGTCTAGCCAATATTCTTTTCCTTTCCTTATTTTTTAAAAAGATTTTATTTATTTATTGACAAAGAGATACAGTCAGAGAGGGACACAAGAAGGGAGAGTCGGAGAGGGAGAAGCAGGCCTCCAGCTGATCGGGGAGCCAGATGCTGGGCTCAACCCCAGGACGCTGGGGTCATGACCTGAGCCAAAGATAGTTGCTTAATGACTGAGCCACGGAGGTACCACATCATTTTCCTTTCCTTAGAAAGATATATTTAAAATTCTACATGCAATCTATTGAATTTATAATTTTATAAATTTTGTTATAAAAGTTACAAGAATAAAAACTTGACACACAAATTTGTAAGTATATCTTGTAAACTTTCTATGCTAAATGAACTAGTATTATATACAAGTCATAAAATATTTTAAAATAAGGTTATCAAATAATCTATGGAGGTTTAATACTTGGAAAACCAAAATACAAGTGAAATATATATTTCTAATAAGAATTTATAAAGAATAGGTCTTCATATTCCATTCTAGAATTTATAACTTTAATCTATTAAGGTATAGTATAATATAATATTTTGATGTAATAATATAATATGTAATATACAATATATAATATGTAATATAACTTTGCCCATACAGGTGAGGATTGGGGGTGCCAAATCCTGTTTGTATTAAGAAATCCATATATGACTTTGACTTCTCAAAATCTTAACGACTGAAAGCCTACAATTATTGGAAGCATTATAATATATAAACAGAGGATTAATACATATTTTCTGTGTTTATATGCATTATATACTGTAGTCTTACAATAAAGGAAGCTAGAGGAAATGTTGTTAAGTAAATCATAAGAAAAAACTTTACAGTATTTTCTACTAAAAAAAAATCCACCCGTAAGTGGACCCACCCACTCGGTGCTCCTGTTGTTGAAATGTCGACTGTACTTACCGGGAAAGACAAATACGGAAGCATCATGACTTAGATTCAGAAATATACATTCAGGGAAAGGCCCTTTGTCTCTTACTGTTAGAAGATGGGGATCTGCTTATATGCCTAAATGAAAGCATCTCAAACAACCCAGAGCGTTATGATCTGGTGCCTCTTTGCCACAGTTTTCCAAAAACAATACTAATCTTGTTTCAGAATGAAGTCCCAGATAATAATTTGGAAGATTTTCTCAGGGTGGGCATAGTTTTGAGGTTAGTAATAATTATAACTTTAAGAAGCTACAAATAATGTCTAATGACACAAAATTGTCTCCTGTGTATAATATTAAAATATCATTGAACAAGTACTCAGAACAGTATGTACATATTTTCTCTTAATTTAGTAATTACAGGGAAACTTGAGAACTTTAGTTGTCACTCTATGTATTCATTTATGAATAATCCTCGATTACAGTTCATTTGCAAATAGAATTATGTAACTCTTAACTCAAGAATAACTTGAACTAAGGATAAAGAAGGAGTTGGAGAAGCAAGAAATTAGTAAATTAGTAAAGGGAATTGTGCATTCATTACTAAACTAGAACTCAAATTCTAGTTTAGTAAGGAAAGCAAACATGTAGAAACAAAATTAAAAGTTGAAATTTATAGTGTATAATTCTCCAGTTGCCTAGTGTTAAGAGCAATATTTTGCTTCTTTTACAGATTTACACAAAGATTTGATTGACTACTTTTAATTTTTTATTATTTAAAAACTTCAACTCCAGTGTAGTTGACAGACAGGGCTGTATTGGTTTCAGACGTACAGTGTAGGATTCAACACTTCCGTACATCACCCAGTGCTCAGCGTGTTAAGTATACTCAATCCCTTTCGCCTATGTCACTGTTGACTATTTTTTAATTGAAAGTGTTTAATGCTTACTACTGCTTCCCCTCACTAAGCCCCCCTCCAAAAAAAAAGGGGCTTAAGAACTCGATATCAGGGATACCTGGGTAGCTCAGTCAGTTAAGTGTCTGCCTTTGGCTCAGTTCATGAACCAGGGTCCTGGAATTGAACCTCACGGCAGGCTTCCTGCTCAGGGGGGAGCCTGCTTCTCCCTCTCTCTGCTTCTCCTCCTGCTGATGCTCTCTCTCTCTGTCAAATGAATAAATAAAATCTTAAAAAAGTTTTTTTTTAATTTTTAAAGGTTATTTATTTATTTATTTATTTGACAGAGATCACAAGTAGGCAGAGAGGCAGGCAGAGAGAGAGAGAGGAAGCAGGCTTCCCGCTGAGCAGAGAGCCCCACGAGGACCCGATGCAGGGCCCCGGGATCATGACCTGAGCCGAAGGCAGAGGCTTAACGCACTGAGCCACCCAGTCGCCCCCAAAAGTTATTTTTTTTAAACTATCGTTTGCTTGGCCTAATATCTTTAATTATCTCTTCATTATATTGCATTTTTCCAATATGTTTACTGCCACTTTTTTGTCATTGGCATTTCATTATTATCCAGCCAGATTCATTAATTCAGGAAAAATGATACTAAATTTGCTTATCCACATGACTTTACTTTTATCATTTCAAGATATTTTATTTTACCTTCTGTTATCTCCCCTTAGAGGACAAGTAGCATAGCTGTCTGCTGAATACTCTGGTTTTCTATAAAATGCCCGATCCTGAAAAATAATTTATTTAAGGCTGTTTAAGCTATAACAGCAGCACTTTTTGACAGTTCTAGGTTGATGTAACCTTGGAGAGTTTGAGCAGAACAAGAGTTCAACTAGGAAGAAACTTCATTTCTTTTCTCTAATATTTGCTCCACTCTAAGACCTAGCTAATTAAATTTACTTCATCTCTAATGAGGCCGTTTTGCTAGCTCCCTCTCCTCAGCCAGCAATTTCTTTCTAGCAGCAATCTGAAAACTGCATGTTTTTTTTTTCCACTAAAGCTAACTTAATGCAACATTGCTTACAAAATAATAATTTATAATCATAAGTATTTTCTTACTAGAAACTAGGAGTATGCCATACTTATAATAAATTTACAAAATTATGAAAATAATTTCCCAGTTGTTTTAGGTAAGCATTTAATAAAATTATAATTTATTGATATATTTAAGCATGAAAATCAATAAAAATATATTTAATGGAAAAATATACACCCCTATATACATATATAATTCTTTAACCTTCTTGGATTTCGATGAGATTTTCTTTGAAATCATTTTCTATGGTTAAATGACACATAGAAGCATGAAAAGGGTTTAATTTGCAGCTCAAGACACTAATATAAAATGACAGAACTAATAGCATTAGTTGCAGTGTCTCCGAAAATATTGGAACATAGTAGATAAACAAAATAATGTATGCTTTAAATAAAGGGAAGTGAAAGAGACTTTTGCACTTGGGTCCTCAAGAGGAATTCCAGGCAACTTCTCCCTTCCTGCAAGAATTTGAATTGGGGGGACGCCTGGGTGGCTCAGTTGGTTAAGCAGCTGCCTTCAGCTCAGGTCCAGCATCCTGGGATCGAGTCTCACATCAGGCTCCTCGCTTGGCAGGGAGCCTGCTTCTCCCTCTGCCTCTGCCTGCCACTCTGTATGCCTGTGCTCACTCTTGCTCCTCTCTCTCTCTGACAAATAAATAAATAAAATCTAAAAAAAAAAAAAAAAAAAAAAAAAGAATTTGAATTGGGAATTTGACCACAGCCCCAGAGACTTGGGGTACGGGAAAGTAGTCGAAGTCAATCATGTTTCCATTTTCCTTAACACTAAGGGGTTCAGAGCCTGGCTGAAGCCAGTCAATTCCTCTTGGTAAAGAAACATTAAGTATTTAAAGAGAGCAACAAGAAATGAAACTCTGTTTTTCTCTTGTACTTGAAATGAGTGATACGTACTGATATCCCTCTTGCTTTTTTACTCATCTTGCTGTAACCACATAAAAACAATCAGTAGTAGGATGAAGCCAGCACTGTAGAGAGCAGAACAGAGACAGATTTTGGTTCTTGATAGCACTGTTGATCTCTTGGACTGACACTGAATGTCCGTTATTTATAGTTAAAAAGCATTCTGTTTGAAAGGGAAGAAAATATAGTAAAATTTAAGAAAAAAATACAATGAATGGTAATATTGTAACAAAATATAAAACAAATCCAAGCCTGTAACAAAAATAATAAAAGTGACACATCTTTAAATAATTTATTTGAATAAAGATACAGGGCATTTTCATAGATGGCTTTGATGATATTGAGGTATGTGCCCTCTATCCCTACACTTTGAAGAGTTTTGATCAGGAAGGGATGTTGTACTTTGTCAAATGCTTTTTCAGCATCTATTGAGAGTATCATATGGTTCTTGTTCTTACTTTTATTGATGTGTTGTATCACATTGACTGATTTGCGGATGTTGAACCAACCTTGCAGCCCTGGAATAAATCCCACTTGGTCGTGGTGAATAATCTTTTTAATGTACTGTTGAATCCTATTGGCTAGTATTTTGTTGAGTATTTTCGCATCTGTGTTCATCAAGGATATCGGTCTATAGCTCTCTTTTTTGGTGGGATCCTTGTCTGGTTTTGGGATCAAGGTGATGCTGGCCTCATAAAATGAGTTTGGAAGTTTTCCTTCCATTTCTATTTTTTGGAACAGTTTCAGGAGAATAGGAATTAGTTCTTCTTTAAATGTTTGGTAGAATTCCCCCGGGAAGCCGTCTGGCCCTGGGCTTTTGTTTGTTTGGAGATTTTTAATGACTGTTTCAATCTCCTTACTGGTTATGGGTCTGTTCAGGCTTTCTATTTCTTCCTGGTTCAGTTGTGGTAGTTTATATGTTTCTAGGAATGCATCCATTTCTTCCAGATTGTCAAATTTATTGCCGTAGAGTTGCTCATAGTATGTTCTTATAATAGTTTGTATTTCTTTGGTGTTCCCACCGCAAATATCATTCTCAATGGAGAAAAACTGAAAGCTTTTCCGCTAAGGTCAGGAACACGACAGGGATGTCCATTATCACCACTGCTATTCAACATCGTACTAGAGGTCCTAGCCTCAGCAATCAGACAACAAAAGGAAATTAAAGGCATCCAAATCGGCAAAGAAGAAGTCAAATTATCACTCTTCGCAGATGATATGATACTATATGTGGAAAACCCAAAAGACTGCACTCCAAAACTGCTAGAACTTATACAGGAATTCAGTAAAGTGTCAGGATATAAAATCAATGCACAGAAATCAGTTGCATTTCTCTACACCAACAGCAAGACAGAAGAAAGAGATATTAAGGAGTCAATCCCATTTACAATTGCATCCAAAACCATAAGATACCTAGGAATAAACCTAACCAAAGAGACACAGAATCTATACTCAGAAAACTATAAAGTACTCATGAAAGAAATTGAGGAAGACACAAAGAAATGGAAAAATGTTCCATGCTCCTGGATTGGAAGAATAAATATTGTGAAAATGTCTATGCTACCTAAAGCAATCTACACATTTAATGCAATTCCTATCAAAGTACCATCCATCTTTTTCAAAGAAATGGAACAAATAATTCTAAAATTCATATGGAACCAGAAAAGACCTCGAATAGCCAAAGGGATATTGAAAAAGAAAGCCAACGTTGGTGGCATCACAATTCCGGACTTCAAGCTCTATTACAAAGCTGTCATCATCAAGACAGCATGGTACTGGCACAAAAACAGACACATAGATCAATGGAACAGAATAGAGAGCCCAGAAATAGACCCTCAAATCTATGGTCAACTAATCTTCGACAAAGCAGGAAAGAATGTCCAATGGAAAAAAGACAGCCTTTTCAATAAATGGTGCTGGGAAAATTGGACAGCCACATGCAGAAAAATGAAATTGGACCATTTCCTTACACCACACACAAAAATAGACTCAAAATGGATGAAGGACCTCAATGTACGAAAGGAATCCATCAAAATCCTTGAGGAGAACACGGGCAGCAACCTCTTCGACCTCTGCCGCAGCAACATCTTCCTAGGAACAACGCAAAAGGCAAGGGAAGCAAGGGCAAAAATGAACTATTGGGATTTCATCAAGATCAAAAGCTTTTGCACAGCAAAGGAAACAGTTAACAAAATCAAAAGACAACTGACAGAATGGGAGAAGATATTTGCAAACGACATATCAGATAAAGGACTAGTGTCCAGAATCTATAAAGAACTTAGCAAACTCAACACCCAAAGAACAAATAATCCAATCAAGAAATGGGCAGAAGACATGAACAGACATTTCTGCAAAGAAGACATCCAGATGGCCAACAGACACATGAAAAAGTGCTCCATATCACTCGGCATCAGGGAAATACAAATCAAAACCACAATGAGATATCACCTCACACCAGTCAGAATGGCTAAAATCAACAAGTCAGGAAATGACAGATGCTGGCGAGGATGTGGAGAAAGGGGAACCCTCCTACACTGTTGGTGGGAATGCAAGCTGGTGCAGCCACTCTGGAAAACAGCATGGAGGTTCCTCAAAATGTTGAAAATAGAACTGCCCTATGACCCAGCAATTGCACTATTGGGTATTTACCCTAAAGATACAAATGTAGTGATCCAAAGGGACACATGCACCCGAATGTTTATAGCAGCAATGTCCACAATAGCCAAACTATGGAAAGAACCTAGATGTCCATCAACAGATGAATGGATCAAGAAGATGTGGTATATATACACAATGGAATACTATGCAGCCATCAAAAGAAATGAAATCTTGCCATTTGCAACAACATGGATGGAACTAGAGCATATCATGCTTAGCGAAATAAGTCAAGCAGAGAAAGACAACTATCATATGATCTCCCTGATATGAGGAAGTGGTGATGCAACATGGAGGCTTAACTGGGTAGAAGAATAAATGAAACAAGATGGGATTGGGAGGGAGACAAACCATAAGTGACTCTTAATCTCACAAAACAAACTGAGGG